>NW_019450425.1:0-1082 GCF_002814215.2 Seriola lalandi dorsalis | reverse complement strand
TGTAGTGTACTCTGTGCTTAAAGGTTTTTTGGTATATGCACATTACACTCAGTCTGAGTGTTTTCTTGTTGCCACTTTTATTGGATGTTAGTTTTTGTTTTTTTTAATCTGTGGCATGTTGTTGTACGAGCAGGTTTAACTATATATTCTGTTTAAACACCAGCATCCACTTCTGGGTCGCAGGCTCATTAATAAACACTTCTATCTGCTGACACAACTACATTAGTTTAAAAATAGGGGAAATTAAAAGTTACTCTAATTTCTGTGTGAAGACACGGTTTTATTTTGTTTGTGTAATTTTGAAATTGCAAACTTTTTACCCTTGTTTTGAAAAGTGCTTTGTGAATGAAGATTTCACATTAATGAATAACTGGTGTGAAAACGAACGTTTGCAGGGCTCTGCTGTGTCTGTAGTTTTTGCCCCTCACCACTTTTTGGAGAAGATTTTTTTTCTATTTGTGTCCTCGTTTGACCCCGTCTTAGAAATGTGATGGAACTGGTTACCTTGCCGAGTGTTTGCTCTTGTTTGTGTTCACTAATGAAATGATGTAAAAGCAGACAAATGTGTCGTGCGTGCGTGTGAGGGAGAGAGAGAGAGAAAGAGAGAGAAATGGAGAGAGAGAAATGGAGAGAGAGAGAGAGATGGAGAAACTGCATCAGAAATAAAATGGACATTCACTTAAACACATTGAGGTTTAAGTGGTGTGTCTGGAACATTATTACTTCAGACAATAGGAATGAATATCAAGCTGACCATCTTAACACCTTTTAGTGTTCAACATGAAACACAACAGAAACATCAAACCCAGATTGTGTTTGTGCACAGAGGAGATACACAGAGCAATTAAAAGCTTCCCCAGGGTTAGTACACAAGGTAATTGATCGATTCCTATTTCACTGAAAATGTAATAATTGAATAACTGTGTGTTTATACACAAGAGTTCTTGACCTATATGCAATGGATTTAATACAGAAGCTGCAGGAGTCACAGTCGGCTCGAAGTCTGATATTTCCAAAGTTTCATCGAATTACTTGAATGTGAATCAAAATGTAAACCTTTGTAGAAACGTTGATAACACTCT
>NW_019450424.1:0-1056 GCF_002814215.2 Seriola lalandi dorsalis | reverse complement strand
GGCCAAAAACACCAGCAGCCTCATTATATCTGAGGGAGAAACATTCAACAGATCAGCTGATTTTTAACATTAGAAAGTTGATTATTTACCAGGATAATTCCAGCAGTTTGATATATTTCTATTTAATATATTAAATAGAAATATATTTAAATTTGAAAGATTTTAGACAAATAAAAAAAGTGTGTTGGGAAATAAAATGGTCGAACAGTTGAGCATAAACGTATTTAACATCCAGATTCTTATAAACTCAGTGAAGACGGGAGAATTATTACATTTACTGAACAATACTGAAACGATTTCTTGGTTTTTATTCATGTATTTTCTCTTGGTGTTTAATAATTCAACAATGTCACATTTAACTATTTAATCTTTGACTTTTTTGACGACTCACACAAAGAAAGGATTCAACTTTAAAACTGTATAAATATAAAGGTGTAGTTCGTCATTCACTGGTCTGTTGTATAAGAGCTGTTCATGTCCATTCATATCTAAATTTACCCACCTGTTAATTAAGCTTAATATATTAGTGGCATTCATTTACTTTATAGTTACTGTTTATAATAATTTCAGTTACAAATATTAGTGTTACTGTCAGACACTCGTTAACTAATCAGCTGTTGATGATATTTTTATTAGTAAATGTGATCTATTCTTCTTCTGGAGTCGACGTCAGTATCTGATTTAACGACTGAAGTCACATGACTGTCCTTCATACATGATGAAAACATGTTTGTCTCTCCTGGGACTCCGTACTGACCAACTCATTGTGGCTGATGGAGGTTGATCCCGGCAGACGACAGGTGATCGTGTCAGCGATTCTGATTGGCTGATACTTTTGTGCAGTTTTACACCGAAACAACAACCAGGAGCCGTATTCACAAAACACCTTAAGTTAAGATTTCCCTTAAAGTCGGAGTTAAGATTTCCTTAAAATGTTGAGTTAAGTTTAAGGTTTTCTCCTTTTCTTAGTCTTATACTTAAAGAATCACTTAAAGGCAGTTAAACTGTGTTTAGACTGTAAAGACCTAAAGGGAGAAACTAAAGGTCTCTCTGACT
>NW_019450423.1:0-833 GCF_002814215.2 Seriola lalandi dorsalis | reverse complement strand
CACACACACACACACAAAGCAACAAGTCAACAACCATGTGTCTATGGAAGGAAAACGAAACAAAAAGAGTCGTAAACGTGTGAAACAAAGAAATACTGGGACCCAACATGGAGCTGAGTTACAACTAATGATGCCGCCATCGTGTTTTTATCGATACCGATCATCTATGAGTGAGATTGACGATCCACGGCAGATATTGATCATGTTCGGCGTGCAGTGCAGACGTTCTATCAGTCTGACTCACTTTGAGCTACAGACATCAGCGTATTAACCACAGCTGATCGGTGACTAGGAGCATTCGTTCACATCGTCCCATTGGGCCGATCATGATCGACGACCGATCAATCGGAGCATCCCTGATTCAGACTGAGAGAGAGACGAGGTGAGAAAGTGTAGAACGAAGGAAAAGAAGAAGAAACAGACAGAGACACACAGAGAGGAAGAAGAGGACACAACCAAACACACCAACGTGCTGCAGATACTCACAACACAACAGGAAGTGTTTCCAGGGGACACGGAAAAGTGACGGACCCAGCTGGGACGCAGTTGCACGGATGTATTATAACACATCGTGTGCACTTGTTCTTCCCCGCCTTTCACTCTGAAAGTCACAAAACACTGAACATCGAGTGCGTCGCAGCCTGGTTCATCGCTTTTTAGTGTCCCCCGGAAACACTTCCTGTTGTGTTGTGAGTATCTGCAGCTCATGTGTCGTCACACTGATGAAGATGTCTCCTGAAGTTGCGGTGTGTTGAGCTCACAGGGCGGGAAACAGAGGTGAAAACGAGGCGGGAAGAGAGAAAACATAATGAAGGAAGGAAGGAAGGAAGGAA
>NW_019450422.1:0-1199 GCF_002814215.2 Seriola lalandi dorsalis | reverse complement strand
GCTGCACACACTGAACACTCAATCACAGTTATATCATTAATAAGAAGCCCTGAAGAAATAAACTGATTCTCTATTTGAAATTCATTATTGAGAGGCAGAAGGAGTAGATGTAATTTTGATCATTTTTAAGAAGGTATTTAAGTTTTTCTTTTTGGCCAGAAGATATCAGACACAAATTCAAACGACTCAAAGCCCAGTATTTTATATTTGTTAAAGGTTTGTAAGTTTTTCTGCCACCAAACGGGAGCGGGTGGTGGTGATGCTGATGGTGGCTTGACAAGAGCTTCATCCATCGTTAACTCTACAAAACCAGAGGTTATACTACGCCCGCTGAGCAGCGCTATGTCTTCAGGGCAGATTAGAGGCTACAGTGAGTCGCTGTGGGAAAATGACGAGACAGGTCGGCGCTAGCTGGTTAGCATGCTAACTCCATTAGAAGGACAGATGTGATAGAAACAAGAGTTAACATCGCCGTTGCTTTTCAGTAAAGGAATGAAGTTTGATGCTGAACTTATAACGTTTCTCCTAGACTGCTGAAGTAAACAGCTGTTAATGCTAACGTTCACTACTGTTAGCATCACAAACTAAACTGTTCACGTGTGTTGTAGTAGTGTAGCAGTGGAGGCAGAAACATCAGCTAGGTAATGGGTCTGGCAGTCAAGTAAGGAAATGCTTTGTTTTTGTAATTTGGGTGAATCAACCTTTTAAAGCTGCACTGGGCAACTTTAAAAATAACAAGTGGTATAAATTGAACCGGAACATCTGTAACTGTGGGCGAGTGACACCAGTAAACCCAGCAGGTGGATTTTTCATCAAATATCTTGCCCCTGACGAGGAAATGAAAAGCTCTCTCGCTGTCATATCGCAGACACCTCTGCACTAAGTCGCTGTGCAGACGGCGGTGATCTCAGTGTTATGGTCAGTTGTACATGCAGTACCACAAGGTGACTAATAAGGAGGAAACAGACTGATGCAAGAAGTCCCAATATCTTGCCCCCATGCTGCTTTATTCACATGCCCGCCCCGCAATGTCTTCCTGCACCCACTCACTGCTGTAATGAGGGTCCCCAGGGTGCTGGGGAAAATCTGCCCTCTTCCTCTAACCCCCCTGTGGTGTGTGTTCATGTGGTGTGTGCTTATTTGCTCATAGACGCAGCTCACTGTCAGATTTATGTGGGGTTTTAATGGAAAGGCTTTTA
>NW_019450421.1:0-890 GCF_002814215.2 Seriola lalandi dorsalis | reverse complement strand
AGGGGGCAGAGGAGCTCAGAGATATGCTCGTGTCCCAGACCACGTAAGGCCTTAAAAACAAATAAAACAACCTTGAGTCTGATGCAGTACTTGACTGGTAGCCAGTGCAGGGATGCCAGTATAGGTGAGATACTGTCTCTCTTCCTGATATCAGTTAACAGTCCGGCTGCAGAGTTCTGCACCAGCTGTAGTCAAGACGAGGCGGACTGGGTAACGCCCCAAATACAAGGCGTGACCTCCACTGTTTTATTTTTCACTTTTATGCAAACATGTATACAACCTGAAACACAAACCTTATGGATATGTTGAGGCCAGGAAGGGGCAGGAAGGACACGTAAATATATTCACACATTGACACACAGATTAAGTTGCCAGCCACACGCCCCGAGGCAGATGACCTCTGACATCAGCTCAGACACCCAGGGGTCAACTTGCCTTAACTCCTCCCCAGTTCACTCCCCCCACTGACCTTATAAGGAAATGTAGGGGGGCCTTGTTAACACACCCATATACACACGTACTTGCAGATAGCAGGGAAACACTCCTGTAGTCCTTTCTTCTTCACCAGAGAACCTTCGATACAGTACATGATGATATCCATCACCTGAAGAAGAGCGGGAGAGAGAGCATGTGTCTTTTTCCCCAAGAAGTTTCATTACAGGAAGCCGAGAAAGGCTATCTCGCAAATATTTCTTTATCCCGTTATCTCGAGACAACAAAACTCTGTTATCTCATATCTCATCTTATATCATTCAGTTATCTCAAGATAAAAGGATTTAATAAAAGTATTTCATTATCTCGACAGAATGGAATAATCATCCCATTATCTTGAGAAAACAAAGCTCCGTTATCCACTATCTTGAGATAACGACATAATAATTCCATTATCT
>NW_019450420.1:0-1045 GCF_002814215.2 Seriola lalandi dorsalis | reverse complement strand
TAACTCCTGTTATGTGTCCTTGAAATATTCTCTGCTGACCTCTAGTGTCTGTTCACCTCTACTGATCTGCTGCTCCTCATCATTGTCTTTTTAAAGCAAAGCAAAAGATATGAAGGAGAAATGAGAAATAATTAAAGAGGGTGATTCAGTGTGATTTTCAGGCCAAATTTGCTGAAGCATTTCCTGGCAAATGTCACAGTGTATTTGTAATAACATTACTTTAGGCAAATGACACACTTTAAATGTTACAACAATTTGAAATCCACCTTTAAAAACAGCTGTTGATGATTTACTTTGCATTTCTGGTCACATTTTCATTGTTTCATCGTCACATCAAATGTATATTATTGTTATTGTTATTGTTATTATTATTGTTATTGTTATTGCTAATGTTCCTGTTTTGTTAATCCCTGTTTTATTCCAGAGTCTGGCGAAGCTGACGGTGCACTTCCACAGCAGCCTGTCTGTCAGCGACTCGGCCAGTGAAGTGGTGAACAGCACTGGAACCGTGGGTGACTCATGCAGTCTGCAGCAATACTGTGACACCGGCTGTCAGACTGACATCATGGGAGAGGTAGGAGACAACGCTGCTCCTCCCTGTCTCCCTCTAAAAGAGCTTTTCACACTATGAGGGAGAGTCGAAGGAGGTGGGAAGACCTGAACCACAATTTGTGCCATAACTTGGTCAAATCTGAGCACATAGATATGAAAGCTGTATTTTTAGATTCAGTGTGAGTTGTTAAAGTCCATGGGGATATCTGTATAATCACTGCAAAAAAAACAAACAAAAAAACACCCACAAATATGCCTGGAAATCACAGAAGAAGACGCTTGCTGAAACAGAACTCATCATGTTTTTAAGTTTTCTTCAGTATCACACGGATCCAGTGACAGTAGTCTGAACATCCATGTGTTCATTACAAACAGGAGCTGCTGGTGCCAATTTGGCAATATGTAAATAAATGTATGCTAAAAAAAAAAAAAAACAGGGCTCAGGTTGTTGACTCACTTGGGGGTCATGGGGGATGTTGTTGAGGGGGTATAC
>NW_019450418.1:0-859 GCF_002814215.2 Seriola lalandi dorsalis | reverse complement strand
CAGCCAAATTAGAAGCAACAAAGGAAGAACAAATAATAACACTTTCTCTTTTTACACTCACTGTTTGCATTCACAAATGATTTTCACTCTCTTTACCATCAATGAAAGTCAACACTTCTTGGAGATGTTGTACATTAAAAGTCAATTGGAAACATCGAAATTATGCTCTTTGAGCCACTGGAAGGCTTTTAAGGTGAAATATCTGGGCAGGAATTGTTGAGTTTGGATGCAAGTAGCTTTACAGTGATTGGGAAAACAATGCAAAGTACTGCAATTACAGTGGATTAATCAACTAAATTAAATATACCTGTCTCAAATGAAAGGCGAAGGCAAGAATATTTCAGAATATTACAGCAAAGATCAAAGACATATATTCTTCACAACTTTTTACTAATTATAGTTTTTTGTGGCAAAAGGGATAGTTTTACCCTGCTATGTATAATTCAAATGAAAATTTGAAAACAGGGAATTACTAAAATGAACTGCTCACATATTAAACCTGTGATATTTAATCAGGAGCCATTACACTTGGCAAGTAAAGAATGGTGGCCAAGATATGTAACTATAAACTGGTCAGTCTGTCTTTATTTGTAGACATTTCTGTACTTTTTGTATTCTTGTACATCTTGTTACTTATCAGCCGACATTTACTCTAATACTGATATATCGACACCCTCTTAAAATAATGGCCTAAGTCATTTTTTCAGGTTTTTCAGGAAACACAAAAAACTCAACAAAAGAGTCACACTTTTGACATAGGCCATTATACAACCGGGGGTAGAATTGCATGTTCCCCTCAACTGAGGATTCAGGCGATTTTACCAGAGGTGGCCAGCATCATGAGGGGGTGATTTAGGCA
>NW_019450417.1:0-898 GCF_002814215.2 Seriola lalandi dorsalis | reverse complement strand
CACACAAACTGCAACAGGTTGAAGATGAAACCTTTATTTATGAGTCACTTGAGTACAAACACAAGACAACTAGTAAAAGGGGATCTCCTGAGGATGGATCCACTGAGGATCCATCGAGGATCCCCTCAGAACCTTCTGTGGATGTTTAATGTATAAACATTTTATTCTGACTTAGCCAAGAATCATCTAAAGTGCTGTCCAAACATATTTTGGATTGACTGAAGATCTACTGTGAATCTACTGTAATCATCTTCAATCATTTACCCTGAGGGTAAAGTCATGGTCCAATAGATCTCCGTGCGATCCCCAGTAGATCTCTGGTGGATCTCCAGTAGATCTCTGTATGATCCCCAGTAGATCTATGGTGGATCTCCAATAGATCCCCGTTTGATCCCCAGTAGACCTATAGTGGATCTCCAGTAGATCTCTGTATGATCCCCAGTAGATCTATGGTGGATCTCCAGTAGGTCTCCGTGCGATCCCCAGTAGATATCCGGTGGATCTTCAGTAGATCTCTGTATGATCCCCCGTAGACCTCTAGTGGATCTCCTGTAGATCTATGTATGATCCCCAGTAGATCTCTGGTGGATCTCCAGTAGATCTATGTATGATCCCCGGTAGACCTCTAGTGGATCTCCAGTAGATCTCTGTGTGATACCCAGTATAACTCTAGTGGATCTCCAGTAGATCTCTGTATGATCCCCAGTAGATCTCTATGTGATACCCAGTAGATTACTGGTGGATCTCCAGCAGATCCGCATAAGATTTCTGATTGATCTAAAGTAGATCTTTGTTGGATCTCCAGCTGTTCTATGATGGACACAGTATTAATATTGTGGTGGATTTCTTATGAATGAATTGACAGATTATTTAACAGATAGTTATGAACAGATGCCCC
>NW_019450416.1:0-918 GCF_002814215.2 Seriola lalandi dorsalis | reverse complement strand
ATTTGCTCGTAAGCTAACGTTGCTAATGGTGTTGTCTTTTCAAACAGAGGAAACAAAACATTTTGAAGCAGGTTAACTTAGCAGAGACTCTGATACTGTAACTGAAAAATGATGAGCAGCTTTATTTCACGCATGCGCAGGAGTACAAAGGCAAGGCACTTTATGACAGTCAGCAGCCGATAAAAAAGACAGCGGAAATGAAGCCTCAAATCGCTTTCGACAGCACAGAGATTTAGTGTTGGAGGTAGTGGAGGCAGCAACAGTAGAGGAGGGTTCAATAAAGGCGGCTCTTACCGAAACGCAGGGGCTGGAGCTGGTGCTGGGGGTCGGTGAACGCTGCACGGTAACCAGCGCCATTCAGCGACTGGGAAGCGGACACCTGAGAGAAAGCGACACCGGCGAGACGAGCATAATTGTTTAGAGGGAGAGAAAACCCAGATGAACCCGGGCTGTTGGTGTTCTCTCGTTTCCCCTCTCCCTTTCTCTCTGATCGTAGTCTATTTGACTACTCCCCGGCTGTTTCCTCTGTCAGCGCCACATGCGCATGCGCAACTGCCCCTAGCTTGTCAATCCCGATTAACCGTATGTGTGCTGGACATAAACAAAGCAGCTTTGAACAGTGTCTGTCAGTCAAACAATAAGCCTGCTGCTACTGTGTAATGTTAAATTATTTTAAAAGATTAATTAATTATGCCCCCCCCCCAAAAAAAAAACAAAACATACAATTAAGTCATAAAGGTAACTTTAATTCAATAAAGTTAGGGGACTGACAGGACAAATAAAAAAAAAAGAATGGTCAAAATCGATTCAGCATAGTCGAAATATCCCGACTTTTAGTCAGTTTTGTTTAGTTTACAAAAACACTGAATCCTACATTACCTGTGGAAGGATTACAACACAGCCCTATCAAGCACAGGG
>NW_019450415.1:0-1017 GCF_002814215.2 Seriola lalandi dorsalis | reverse complement strand
GATTTGGGTCTTCATTATCATTAGTTGACAATCCTCTCCACTATCTAGCACCATCCTTGAGACAAAAAGGATAAGCTTTGATACGGGTGAGAATAAAAAGTGTAATCCCTTTCTCCAGGGTGGAGGACTCTCCGGGTATTAAACAACTGTAAGTCTGAGCATACCTCTTTAATGGCCTCTCGCATCTTAGAAGGTGAGGTCCCAGCAGGGGGGCTATGGTCTACCACAGGATCCATGACACAGTCTCTTGCGAGCACACTGAATGCCAAAGACATGGCTGAAATTTCATCTAGCAATTTAGAGTAGAATTCTCTAATAACACCTGTTATTAGTACATAATTGCTTTGTTGGTCTTTAAGTGTTTTTATTTATTAAGATAGCTACACCTCTCCTTTTTGTTGAAAACGATGAGTAATAAACCCATCCAACACATTCTCTCCTTAGCTTTTCATGTTTTTTTATCATTAAGGTGGGTTTCCTGTAACATGGCTATGTTAGCTTTTTCCTTCTTGAGCCAGGATAATCACTTTTTGGGTTTGATAGCATGATTTACTCCTTTGTTATGAAGAGGTATATACTTAGTTGTGCCCATTATACCATATAGTTAAATATAACACATACCAAGTGTGTAAATCACTATTTTCAAAAATTTCTTCAAACAATGTAATTGCTGAGAACATGTACTCACTGCTCCACCTGCTCAACTTATCACTATCAACAGAACAAGAACAGTCCTCATGGAACCGAACAACAAAGGGTTCCTTTGGGCTGGGAGGAAACAGCAAACATTGTAAGCACACACAACAGAAGTCCATGGATGCTCCCTGTATACCGTAAGTTATTGTACTTGGGCCCAAAACACCTCAGAGACAGATCATCTATAGTTACTTTAGATGGCATTGTCCTGGCCTCCAGCACTACCATAAGGAATCTCAGAGTTATATTTTATCAGCGTATGTCCAATTTTGCAGAGGTATAATGAATCTTCACCACTTTGCCTGTTGATGTGAGATTCTA
>NW_019450414.1:0-1160 GCF_002814215.2 Seriola lalandi dorsalis | reverse complement strand
CAGAGCTCTGGGCCAAACTATCTCTCCCTGACAACAACATGCAGTTGTGCCAGTTCACGAAGTCTGACCCTCTTTCCTCACCCAGTCTTTCATCTTCTTACACAGAAAAAAATAATACAATGTGGGTTGAGTCTCTTCTTATCGGTCCATGCCGCTGTCGTTGTTTTGCTCCCCCACATGTTATCTCACCCCCCTACGCAGTGCAGCTCTCGTGCCGGTGGATCTGTGAGAGATTCACACAAATAGAGACAATACCCTGCTCTATTCCTCGTTTTTTGTCTTACCTCTGTTCTGGGATGTCTATCATGTAAGGAGTTATTTTTTCTAGGGTGGCCTTCAAACAATATCATAAGTTCAGTCTGTTCTTCTGTAACGTTGCACAGCAAGTTTTATAAAAAGTCACTTAGTTATAAGCATAATATGGTTACATCAACAATGCACACATTAATTTATTAAAAGTATAAAAACAGATTAATGACTTGACTGTATATATATATATATTTAAAAAGACTTTTTTTTTAAATATAAAGACAAGTCAATGCTTGCAGCTAGGGCTGTGTGTAACAATAATTAAAGATTTGTTAAATTAGACATAAAGGTATGGGGCACATTAACTAACCCGGAGCTCCTTATTATGAAGTCTCATTACATTCCTGTAATGTTTTATGTCATTCAAATAACTAATATTGATATTAGTAATAATTTACAGAGAGGAAGAACCAGCTCTTTGTCAAATGTGTGTGGCTCTTAAAAGAGCCTTATTTATATTATTAGCGTGTACCGGACGGAGGACAGCTCACTACTTCTTGGGTGCTGCCTTCTTGACTTTGGATTTATTCTATTTACAATTAAATTAATCTTAAAGACTTGTGTAAGAAGTCTGCTCCCTGTCATCCATTCAGTGTTGCATGGAAAGAAATGAATTAATTTAATTTCTTAAGGTATAACAAAATTAAAGTCACTCTTACAATTGTAAGTCATAGTCATCTTTTTCATTTTCATACTTAACACTTTTGATTAATATTGCAAGGATGATGCTTAACCCAAATGACCATTACTATAATTATAATTATTATTATCAGTAAGGAGGAAGCAGCTCTTTGTGAGATGTGTTTGGCTCTTAAAAGAGCCTTTTTGTATTATTATAGTGTAGCGGACGG
>NW_019450413.1:0-996 GCF_002814215.2 Seriola lalandi dorsalis | reverse complement strand
GAGGATGAATCAGGCAACTGTGCAAATAAGCAGGTGAAAAGCTTTAAAGGGTCAGTTCACCCAGATTACAGACAAACATTCCTACTTACCTCTAGTGATATCATACAAACAGTCTGACTGGGTTTTTACATGTATGAACAGCATTTAAAAAAAATCACATCTAATTAATCACAAATTCACTCCATTCAGATCAGAGTTAAATTAACACACATATAAATTCAGTTTATATTCAGACCATTCAGAAAGTATTCAGACCCTTCACTTTGTTCACATTTTGTTCTGTTGCAGTTTCTATGATAACATCGTTTAAATTAATTTCCCCCCTCATTAATCTACGCTCAACATTTCATAATGACAAAGTGAAAACAGAAGTTAAGACAGTTTTTAAAATGTATTAAAAAGTAAAAACTGGATGGGGACCGTCGGTGCTCAGACACGTTCAGGTCTCTCCAGGTTCAAGTCAGAGCTCATTCACAGAGTCACTGTCACATGTCTTGGCTGTGAGCTGAGGGTCATTGTTCTGAAGTCCTCAGCTCTGGACCGAGTCTTCATTAAGGTTCTCTCTGAGCTTTCAGCTTTCCCTCAGCTCTGAGCAGTCTCCCTGTCCTCCTATCATTCTAACAGAACGCTGCGCTCTCTAACGCAGGTCTACTTGTGGTTCCTAGAGAACCTTCAGCTATCAGGCTTTCTGCTCTCACCCCACCCTGATCCTGGCTCTGATGGAGGTTAGTTCCTGTTAAAGAGTGTTTTCCTCCCCACTGTCACCAGGTGCTGCTCACGGTGGAACTGTTGCTTTCTCTCTATAATAGAGAAAGGTCTCGACCGTACCCTGTAAAGTGCCTTGAGATAATGTATATTATGATTTGGCGCTATACAGATAAAACTGAATTGAATTGAATATTACAAGTACGAACACAAAATGTTTCCCTTGCCCTCAGGGCTTCCTGTTGTCAGAACCGGTTTCACTGTTCACTGTCATTATGGGATGTTGAGTGT
>NW_019450412.1:0-972 GCF_002814215.2 Seriola lalandi dorsalis | reverse complement strand
ACAAATAAATGACCAACTCTCCAAAAAAATAAACCTGAAGGTTTTAAAGCTGTAACTGATCAGGATTCTCACCTTTGCCATCGGTGCTTGAAGCCTCTTGTAGATGACGGATAGACCTAAAAACAACAATTTTTTGTTTAAGAATACATAATCACTAGAGCTAAAACAATTAATTGATTAGTGGATCGTCAGAAAATTATTATTCTAAAAATTGAATAATCGTTAAATCACTTTTTTATTCAAAATGCCAAATACTCTTTGGTTTGAGGTCCCCAGCTGTGAAGATTTTGCTGCTTATCTGTGTTTAATATCACTGCAAACTGAATATCTGTCGGAATATGATTCTACTTTTCTGACATTCTATAGATAAAATTACTAATTGATTAATCCTGAAAAATGCTGTGCAAACACAAAATTTTATTTATCATCATGCGTAAACTTGCATGCATTGTCAATGTAACACTTATTATTCATTATTTACTTATGTTGGAATTTATACCTGGATATTTTGGAGTGAAATTGAAAATTTCAGTAGTTTTCATTACTATTCATGAGGCGAGTTGGCTGAGAGGACAAAAAGCTAAAACTGCAGTCAGACCAAAATGAGCCAGTCAAAATTTAATTTGTCCTTACACCAACTCAAACAAAGCAACATCCTTCCTCTTCTGCTGCTTGTATTATTTCAGCATCCAGGTATAAAACAAGAATATAAACAAACAATATTTTCTGAATAAGAGGGTAATCCCAGCCCTTCTCTCAAACTGGCCACACATCGAGTTCATATGTTAAACTTGAATAAGATTCTGCACATAGTGAAGGAGGCGGGCATCAATTTGTGACCAGAAGTGAATGTGTCTTGCCTCATGTCACATAGAAATGAATGGGAAGTAGGGCTGCACAATTAATCCAAACCTAATGGAAATCGCGATATCCAAATTGCCAGAGCTGCAATTTTTTTTTTTGATAAAAGGT
>NW_019450411.1:0-887 GCF_002814215.2 Seriola lalandi dorsalis | reverse complement strand
CAACAAAGATCGTCCGATGTTGAGGAAGTACTTATGAAAGTAAAAATCATGATCTTTTCCTAAACCTGACCAAGTAGTTTTTGTGCCTAAACCTAACCAAGCCATTACCGTTATCATCAGTACAGTCACGTGTTTATTATAGTAACCGTGACAACTGAGCTCCGGTACGCATGCCGCCGTAGGGACGCTATTTCAGGAGAACCTCCTATGGGTCGTATCAGAGGGTAAGAACAAACGACAGACATGCTCGTACGGATTGGAGGACTTGTTGTGTTCTTCACTGCTTTTGCATGTTTCTTGGTCGATTACATTTACAGAGAGCTCCATGAGACTATTTTTTTTATATTTTGTCTGTGGACCTTCTACAATTGCGCCATTCTGAAGTATCTGAACCAGAAATAAGCTCTCTCTGTTTGCCTGAGCTGATAATGGTGTTTTTCTATGAGCAGACCATTACATAAAGAATCAGTGATGTTACGTAAATCTGTTTGCAGGTGATTAGTCCTTCAGTGAGAAACCACCCACTGTCATGAAGTCCCTCTGGTTTAGACAGTTAAACAGCTGCTGAATGAACAAGCTTTCCATAGGTTTTGTGCAAATCCATCATAATCCTTTGAGACACCCTGCTTTAACTCAAACAGATGGAGTGGGCGAAACATAATATGTAATAAATACTGAACTACCACAGTAAAAATAATTTTTATAATTATTGGGCAAATAACAGAAATATTTGATATAAAGCAGGTGATCTTGTATTAGATACAAAATTATACTGTTCACATATCAGACAACATGATAACATGTATTTTTCTCTTTTAAGAAAAAGCCCCAGTAAGTGAAAGTGCACTTACCGATGGTGATCTGACTGACGCAGCTGTAGAAGGTTC
>NW_019450410.1:0-899 GCF_002814215.2 Seriola lalandi dorsalis | reverse complement strand
ATGCCTTACTATACTATGACATTTTTATGCCTTATTAAACTATGTCATTTTTGTGAATTTTCATGCCTTATCAAACTATGTTGTTTTTATGAATTTTTATGCCTTACTATACTATGACATTTTTATGCCTTATTAAACTATGTGGTTTTTGTGACTTTTTATGCCTCACTATATTATGACTTTTCATGCCTTTCTATAATATGTCGTTTTTATGAATTTTTATGCCTTACTATACTATGAAATTTTTATGAATTTTTATGCCTAAACTATGTGGTTTTCATGCCTTATTAAACTGTCTTTTTTGCAACTTTTTATGCCTTACTGTATTGAGTTTTTATGCCTAACTATCCTATTATATTTTTATGACTTAAGATATTTTTAATGCCTTACTATACTATGACTTATGACATATATGTCCCTATTAAAATTCTATATGTTTGTACATGATTTCCTTAATAACTTCTTATTAAATTTAAACATACACGGCTATCATTTATATTTCAATATAATACGAACACATGCTGACAGGCTTTGGAATCGATGTATATTTATGTAACATATGTCTATAATATAAGCAGAAATACTAAAATACATTTTTCTATTAGCTTCACATATATGTCAATATATGATATCATTCCAACTTTTAACTTTTATATGTGGTTTTCACATATATGCTATACTTTACATACATATGATTTTTACTTCATATTCATATATGGAAATTCAATACATGTACATATAGGCCTATTACATTCGCGTACGGACATTTCTGAATGCAAATTCAGACCATATGTTAGTAAACCGTTTAGTTGACAGTATTAAAAAGCCAATCTCTTTGTTTTGGATTGGTGGCGCGGTTGCTGCGTCCCTACCACTGTTGAGACCAAACCTACGCCCTT
>NW_019450409.1:0-898 GCF_002814215.2 Seriola lalandi dorsalis | reverse complement strand
ATACATTTCAGAACTACATAATTTTTTATGTAGTAATTATGAAAAAATAGACTTCAACATTAAAAATATTTCCTCGTGAAAGGATCTTATTAAATTAAGATGACAATATGCTTTATTCATATGAAATCACATGAATTGCAATAGATATCTCAGTGTACAGTCTCCAACCAATATTAGATTTCCATAAGTCCCTCTGTATTGTTTTGATTCTAAGTTTTCAGAAATTGTTTTCACTGTCGCACTCTTTCCTTGTAGGTTTCAGCAACCAGTCCAATTACAACGCACAGGGAGGAGGGGGCAACCAGGGCTTCGGCAACAACCACTCTCAATACCACAACCCAGTGGGCTACGGCAGAGGAGACGGCAGCATGAATTACCAGTACAGATAGACTATGTCTCTCCCTCTGTGAATCATGGGCACCAAGCACTCGCATCAGTGTCTGAAACCTTCTCCAAAGAAAGTGATCGACGGCTTGCCTGTGCTCTTTTCCATGTTTGCTTCTTATGTGCTTTTCGGTTTATATGTAGCACATGCGGGCACAAAATGAAATGTCTGGACTTTTAAGTGTTGGAGCTGAGTTATGGCTGAATTTAGTGGTCTGTTTCAGTGGTCTGGTCAGTGCTTAGTCTTGTGTTTTTAAGTTGTTTTTTTTTTTTTGTTTTTTTTTTTATCTGTGCTACCAGTCCTCATCCTCATCACTCAATATGAAGGCTGATGTTACAAGTTACTCACTAGCTCTGACTCGGTTTCCTTTCTTATAAAGAGTTGTGTGGACAGCTTTTTTCTTTTTCATGTGAAACTAGTAAAATCTTGTAGTTTGAAACTACAAAGGTTGTTGTATTTTTTGTAACAATTCAATAGACCCAAATAGCTTGGTCTCTTCATTGCGTGTAATTT
>NW_019450408.1:0-1019 GCF_002814215.2 Seriola lalandi dorsalis | reverse complement strand
TTCAGACCCGGACCGGGACTCGGACTGACTGAGGTTTAAACAGCTGAGCCGCTCGCGCTGCTTCACCGCACACAGACAGGCACGAGACAACCCAGCCAAAATAAAACACGAAACATCCGGTCAGACCCTTCAAAATAAAATCCCTGTCAAGACAGCTTTGAAACAAACCGGGATTCACGTTAGCTGTAATTATTTCCACGGTCATTACTCACAGTGTCAGTTAAAGAAAACCCTGTTATCGCTCCCCAAGCTAACAGGCTAACAGGCTTGCTAACAGTCAGTGTCAGTGTGTAAACTGTATCTGAGCTTCAATAAAACCGCTCACACAAAGCTAATGCTACGATAGCGTCCCCCATTTTGGACTGTGACTCCCAGTTAGCTAAGTGCCAACTGTGTGTGGACAGTTTGTGACATTAGCTATTAGCTAGTTATTAGCTAGCTAGCTAATAGCTAATAGCTAGCTAATAGCTAGCTAGCTAGCTGAACGATCGCCCGCAAACTAATCCATAACACAGCAACTCTGATGGTTCCAGGCCTTTATAATCACAGAGTTTCAACAAACATCCTATCAAAGCTGGATCAACCAGGCAAAGCAGGCAACTGTCCAGGGGCCACTGACCCCCGGGGGCCCCACAAGTCCCAGGTTCTTCCCAAATCATTTGTGTTTACTTTTGATTAATTTCACTGATGTACAACGATGAGCTCTGACTCATCCTCCACCCTCCGGCTCCTGTCTCTTCTTTTACTGTCAGATCCAGTTGTAAAACCTGGACTGTTTCAATTGTTGTTGTGTTTCATCACAGGAGAACTGAAAGGCTGCAACCAGCACATTTTAATCATTATTTGATCATTTATTATCAAATGTTAAATATGTCATAAGATGGTAAAAAACAACATATTAACAGCTACAACCCCAAAGATATTGATGTTAGCTTAATAAAAAAAAGTAGTAAAACCAGCAAATCTTCACATTTAAGAAGCTGCTACCAGTGAATTTTGGGCATATCTGCTTTAAAAAA
>NW_019450407.1:0-947 GCF_002814215.2 Seriola lalandi dorsalis | reverse complement strand
GTCAGTGCCAACTGGTATCACCTGGGCCAGCTGTTAGCAGCCTACAGAAGCTGTGGCAGTCCCTCTCTCACTCTCGGGCAGCCATTTAGTTAGAATGCTTTTGTCGTTTGTTAGTTCTTTCTTTTTATTTTTGTTTTCATGTACTTACAACACTTGCACACCCTCCCCACACTCATCCAAATCCTTACACTCCTGATTCCACTGACATCCACATTCCATGGATTATTGTGTTGTGAATCATTATCACATCATCATGTATTTAAATATTCTCAGTTTGATAAAGAAACATTTTCTGTTTGGCTGCTGAAAAACATGCGCGTGTGCTAAAACAATTACAATAACTGTACCATGGATACAACCACTTATTAGACAGTGGCAGTCATGGTACTCAGTCGGACAGAAAGCTAATGTGCAAGTACTCAATACAAGGATGAGAACTTCTGAAAACACCATCCAGATACTGAAGATTTAAATCTGGTGTAAAAACTCTTTGAGGAAAAACAGCCATTAGACTCCACAATAAGTCCGATTTTTGCTACCTGAACAGCTAAAGAGATTGAAGTACCAACAATCTGAGAGAAAGGGACAGGCAGCAAATGAGACAAAGTCAGACAAGACATTAGAGAGTGAGAGAGAGCATTAAGGAGACAGAGACAGAGAGAGACAACCTCCTATTGGAGCTTTGTTCTGAGCTGAAAGTGGGTCACAAAGGGCCGCAGGTTAAAACTGTGACAACAGCACTCTGCTTGCGTCTATAAAACCTGTTCTTCTTTTTTTTCGCAGAAAAAGATATTTTGTGAAATTGATTTCTGAGAGAAAGAGACAGTGACAGAGTCAAACAGTGAGAAAGTGGAGCACAGGGAGGGAAAGTGCAGGAGGAAAATGCTGGAGCAAGAAAATATCAGAGTAAAAAAGTAGCATAGCGAGAGAGAGAGAGAGAGAGAGAG
>NW_019450406.1:0-792 GCF_002814215.2 Seriola lalandi dorsalis | reverse complement strand
CTGCGGACTCCCAGCCGGGGCCCCAGGCCTTCCAGCCTCAGGGCCCCCCTCCCGCCTACCCCCCCCCCACCTCCAGGCTCGGCCTCCAGCCGCCCCCCCTGGCGGTGCCCATGATCCCGGACTACCTCCTGTCTCAGCAGCAGGACGCCGAGCTGCTTCAGGACCAGAAGCCTGTTCTGCCGCAGAGTCTGAACACGCCGCCGCAGCCTCCGCTCACGCCACTCTCCACCATCAAAGCCTTCTCCTCGCAGATCCAGACCCCGCCTCAGGGCTCCGCCTACCAGCCCCCGCTCACCAAGTCAGGCCGGATCAGGAAGTCCCCCACGGGCCGACAGTGCAAGACGCCACCTAACGAGCGTCCGTATGTCTGTCCCGCCGACAGCTGTGACCGCCGCTTCTCCCGCTCCGACGAGCTGACGCGCCATGTGCGTGTGCACACGGGCCAGAAGCCGTTCCAGTGTCGCATCTGCATGCGCAGCTTCAGCCGCAGCGACCACCTGACCACGCACATCCGCACGCACACCGGAGAGAAGCCGTTCGCCTGCGCCGAGTGCGGACGCAAGTTTGCTCGCAGCGACGAGCGCAAGAGGCACGCCAAGATCCACCAGAGGCAGCGCGACCGCAGGACTGACAGGAGCTCCGCCTCCTCTTCTGCCAAGACCCCCACCTACTCCTCCCCTCCCATCTCCTCCCCCTGCTCCTCCTACTCCTCTCCCGCTCATAGCTCCTCCTCCCCTGCTGCCTCGCTCCTCCCCTCCTCCTCCTCCTCCTCCTTCCCCTCCCTCAGCGTGC
>NW_019450405.1:0-876 GCF_002814215.2 Seriola lalandi dorsalis | reverse complement strand
TGTTCTTAATCAGTGTTTTATTTTTTGTTGTTTTTATTGTTACCTGTTGTTACCTCCTATTTACAAGCAACATTAGCACTCATTTGGAGTTGTGCTTCTTACCATCTGACGAATGTGAAGTCCAGTATTCACTCTCCTTTCAGCTCTGTTTTGGCTTCTACCAGCTCCTCTGGGAAATATATGGATCTCTCGCAGCCAAATGCTCCATTATGTTCAGTTGCTAGTTGCTAATTTTACCTGCCTGCCGTTGGGTGCTGACCAGGTAGTGTTCAGTGGGTTTTCAGAGCTATTTCGTTGAAGATACTTGCCTGCTGTGGCTGTAAACCATGAAGTGAACCAAACAATAGGTCAAAACTTATATGACGTATATATATAATGTATATGGCTGTGACGTCTATGGTAAAATCCTGATTTTATAACTGCAACGTCGTCTGACAAAATCACAAAGTCCATAAATTAAAGACAAAGACTATTGTGTGGTTTCAGCTGTATTTACTTATAAAATGATCACTGAGAGAGAAAGTTACAAGAGACAAACTATCTTTCTTTTTTTTTTCCACAGTTATTTTTCAGGCTTTTGCTTTTATTACAGTCATAGTGAGAGAGAGAGAGAGAGAGAGGTTGACACGCAGCAAAGGGCCACAGGTCGGACTTGAACCGGGGCCACCCAGGCACTGACTTAAGCCCAAATGGCATGTGCTCCACCTGCTCTCTCTGCTTGGTGTGTCTTATGTTTAGTTATTAGAGGCGAGGCTCAGTGTATTTGAAGTGCTCCTCCGCTTCCCTGCAGTTCCTGAGCAGCTGGGAAACCAGAGCTGCTCATTAGACTGTCTGTAACAGAAGTCAAAAGAATGTTTCTGCGAGAGGAAATGCAAA
>NW_019450404.1:0-807 GCF_002814215.2 Seriola lalandi dorsalis | reverse complement strand
CAGAGAGCAGAACTACAGAAAAGGTCAATTTGAGAAAAAGAGGTTTGAAGCAGTGGCGTTTTCTCCCGTAGGCCGAGGGAAGCCCTGCTTCTCCTGTTTTACAGACTGTAGTTGTCATTTTAATAAAAACACCCTGTGAATATTCTGTGCTGTCAGCAACAGAATATTCAATAAACGGCTTCTCCATGCTAATGTCACGTCTCTGTGGAGGCCTGGTCAAAGTTGCATTACAGTCCGCTGCACTGCACTGCACTGCACTGCACTGCACTGCTAGCTTGGCAGCAGTTGATATTTCATCAGAGTATAATGTTTCTTCTTGGGCGCACAACAAATTTAACATCAAACATATGACACATAGTTGTCTCCACTTGGGTTTCACAAAGCACGTCTGCCTGGCAGTCAAGGGAATAAAAAACCAGTGCCTCACATGCCGGAGCGTGGTTTGTCACCATCAGTTAACACGTGCCTGAGTGTGGTACAACAGCAAGGTCCATTTAGTAGCTGTTCTGAAGCTTTCAACTGTAGCTGTGAGATGGATCTTTACTGGTAGACAGTAATGTAAAAAAAACAATCATGCAAAACACCCAGCATGGAAATGTGACACAACTGGTTTTAATAGACTTTAATTATCATTAATTATTTCCTTCTGTAATCACAGATGAAATCAGAAATAATGCTTCCCCCAAGTATTTTCAAATGACATCTGTTTGAACTGAGTTACACTTGGACCTATCGCTTTAAATTTGTTTGACTTCTGTAAGATATTATAATGCCAAAGGTGTCTTCTCTCTCGGACCTGAAATGTCT
>NW_019450403.1:0-874 GCF_002814215.2 Seriola lalandi dorsalis | reverse complement strand
ACACACACACACACACACACACACACACACACACACACACTCAGAGTTACTGGGCCAACACACTGAGCACTGTGTGGGCAGAGCAGAACCAACCAGCTAAAAAAGGCTAGCTATCACCATGGCAACATCCGGGCCATGTACCAATCGGAGGTCAACTTGATGAGGTAATGCTCTAGAAAGCTTTTGTGACTCGCACACACACTCTATTGTGCGCACACACACACACACACACACACACACACACACACAAACTCTCGTGCACACACACACACACACACACACACACACACACAGTGTACATATGTGCAGACCAATAACACAGGCAGGATCAGTTAGGCAGGATCTGAGGTTGTGGAATAGCCGGAGAGTTTCCGTACAATGCAACAACTCCCTGTTATATAACAATATTCCATAACACACACGACACAAACACACACACTGCAGCAGCTCTCACACTCCTCCTGCAGAGTGATTGATGTTGCATCACGCTCTAATAATGATCCGTGAAACAAAGCAAAGCAGCTCCGCAACACACTGATGTAGGTCATTAACTGCAGTATCACTCCTTTTTACATGTTCACAAACGTTTCCACTTCCTTTGTCGTTTTGTCCATCATCTCTGTTGTTATGACGACATGATGCTGATGACCTCCTGGTTACACTTTGACCCACAGTGCTCAGCAGATACTTTTGAGGGCACATGCAAAATCATAACTCACCATCTATCCCTTGTCATTTGTTAAATTACAATAATTAATAAAAAATCATTATTAAATATATGCTAAAATATACTGAACGCCACCCACAAGGTGCAAGATGAATAAAATCCTAAAACTTCTAAATCTAACACTCAGTCAAACTATAACAAAAAAGG
>NW_019450402.1:0-848 GCF_002814215.2 Seriola lalandi dorsalis | reverse complement strand
ATTATAAAAAAACAGCAGCTCTATAGCAGCTCTATGTGGCAGCTCTATGTAGCAGCTCTATGTGGCAGCTCTATGTAGCAGCTCTGTGTAGCGGCTCTGTGTAGCGGCTCTGTGTAGCGGCTCTATAGCATCTTTGTGTAGCGGCTCTGTGTAGCGGCTCTGTGAGCAGCTCTATGTAGCAGCTCTATGTAGCAGCTCTGTGAGCAGCTCTATGTGGCAGCTCTATGTGGCAGCTCTATGTGGCAGCTCTATAGCAGCTTTGTGTAGCGGCTCTTTGTAGCGGCTCTATGTAGCAGCTCTATGTAGCAGCTCTATAGCAGCTTTGTGTAGCAGCTCTATGTAGCAGCTCTATGTAGCAGCTCTGTGTAGCAGCTCTATGTAGCGGCTCTGTGTAGCAGCTCTATGTAGCAGCTCTATGTAGCAGCTCTGTGTAGCGGCTCTATGTAGCGGCTCTTTGTAGCAGCTCTATAGCATCTTTGTGTAGCAGCTCTGTGTAGCGGCTCTATGTAGCAGCTCTATAGCATCTTTGTGTAGCAGCTCTGTGTAGCGGCTCTATGTAGCAGCTCTATGTAGCAGCTCTATGTAGCAGCTCTATAGCATCTTTGTGTAGCAGCTCCACTGAGCACTGCTGACAGTCCATTGAAATTAGAAGTAATAAAAAAAGAAACATTCATGGGAAGTCAAAATTATAAGATACTAAATAAATATTTTTGACATTTTAAGTGAGAAATAAGAAAAAGTAAACCAAAGTTCATGTGACTCTTCAGGTGACAATGAGGAGAGGCCGACGGAGCACTTTAAGGTGAAAACCCAGACTTTAAATCTGATTTATGAGACACTGAATCACG
>NW_019450401.1:0-1041 GCF_002814215.2 Seriola lalandi dorsalis | reverse complement strand
ATGGTCCCCAGTCAGAAAAATCCACTGCCGGTCTTGGCATTCGTTCAGGCAAGTGTCGAGATGTGTTAAGTGTGGTGACCCGAGAAATCGTTTTAATTGGAAAAAGTTTTTAGTTTCTTTGTATGAATAGAAAGATCCAGTAATTAATTTGAGGTTAAAGTCCTAGAAACTGGTGCAGGGTCATTTAATGACTCATCATGTCAGTAATAATCAGCCCTGTTTCAACCCCCTTTCATTCTTGCGACGTCCAGTCTCTCATACAGTGTTTGTACACATTTTTTTGAAACACACTAAATTTTAATAAAAGCAAAAAATATCATGCAAGTTTTTGTGGAATAAATCATGGCAAACAGACAAAAAGAGACACAAAACAACTGTACACATGTACAAGTTTGACTGGAACTCTTTTAATTACATCACCTCATTGCTCCCTCTTCTGCGGTGGTTTAATTGGCCGACTGGAGGACTGGTGACCCCAGCTTTATCTCCATGTTCAAGCTCCTAATTTTTTCCATAACAGCAATGGATGGAAACTCAGATTTAATTTGAATAGAAACCTGACTATAAAGTCCAGGCAGAGAGCAGTTAGTTTATATCACTCAATGTTATTGTATAATTAATAAAAATAAGAACAGACCCTTTTAAATGTGCCATAGTCAAAACATCTGCATCAGAAACGCCATTACAAATCGCTAGCGAAAACACCTGAGTACACCTGTTAATGTATCTGTAAACACTGATTTAATCTTCATCATCCATTTTCCTCCTCCTCCTCTTCAGGTGCTCCAGTCGTCAGACCTGCCCGCAGGTTTGGTAAACGTCATTTCAGGAAGTAGGGACCAGCTGACAGTGGCTCTGGCTACTCACAGTGTCATCAAGGCCATCTGGTACTGGGGTAGTGCTGAGGTGAGTGAGGGACAAGAGACCAACATATACTCTACTGTTCAAATTTTGTGAGAGACCTGAGCTCCTGAATGCAGAATTAGTCAAAGTCCCAACTCCCAACTTAAAAATGTGTAGGAAACGAGTCACAATTCTTAC
>NW_019450400.1:0-919 GCF_002814215.2 Seriola lalandi dorsalis | reverse complement strand
TTTTTTTTTTTTTGTTTTTTTTTGTGTGTAAACCCTATAATGTCAACTAGAGTTGTTGGAAATACTGATGCCATGTAGCCATCAATTGATTAAGTGACTTAAAGTTGTGATGCAGCCCGTGGACAGTGAGGGATTTCTGTAAGTCTGCTGTAAGCAAGTGTTGATGCATCCAGAAGTGGTCATACAAATCCATTTTGCTGCAACACAGCTTCCATCTGTGTCAATGTCACCCGCTACTTTCGCTACATAGCTGGCAGTTTGGGGATATTTATGTTTAAATTTCCACAGCTTTGGTAATTTATTCATTTATGATAATTTATTTATTATGAAATCAATATTGATTTCAAGCAAAAAGCCAAAAACTGAACTCACCACATGATTATCAGGCAAGCAAACGCAGGATTTCAATCTACTTTTACAATGTTGAGTATCTAAACAGGTATTACCACTATAGCCAGAAGTGCACATCCCTTACCCACATGGATACGCTTTGCGTCGGCCATGTTTGGAGCAAGAGTTTGTGTGTTAGGGTCAAAGGCGACCTCTTGACACGGGGAGTTTATACATGCTAATGAGGGCTGCACTCTAACCTCATCACTAAGTGCATATGGCGTGCACACAGGCGTGCTCCTCGTGTTTATGTGGGATCAGCTTGTCGATCACTGAACTGAGCGGTGAGGAGCTTTCAGTCAGAGGCCCTGAAACAACACAAAACAAAAACAACAAAAAAAAGGACAGGAAAGAAAAGGAGGAGGCTAGAGAGTATCACAGGATGAACACAACTTTTGAAATTCATCTTGAAATTTTAAATCATTTCTGGGTCGTACCTCCTGAAGTCTATTTTTAATTAAACGGTGACTTCAGAATTATCCTTCATAATGCAAAAAATACTTTCTGTCATTTTTGATATTTTCCTGCA
>NW_019450399.1:0-980 GCF_002814215.2 Seriola lalandi dorsalis | reverse complement strand
TCAGACCTTCGTCCGTGGATTTAAACTGGGTGCATGCATCAAGGCAGAGAGGCTGCAGAAGACAATTGTCTTTGCCTTAGACAGACAATTTCTTTTGGCTGTTTTAATTTATTTCTGAAGGCTGAACCCGTGCTCTGTTGCCACACCAGAGACTTGAATTACCAGCAACACTTCAGCCAGAGTTTTGATTTTGGAGGACATTTCTCCAAGGGAAGTGATAAGAAGTCGACAAGACTCTCTGAATGTGGGATTTCCAGATCCTGCAAGCATTGCTTCACCGGGAGGAAGGTGCTGTCAGCACCCGGATACTAAGGCGAGTCAGGCGAGCCTGTGCGAGCGTGACACCACAGAACCTGCCGTCTAACTCTGCTCTAATCCGTCAAAATGAAGGATGAACATCAGATTTTTCCATCATTGTTAAAAAGAATTCAGTCAGAGACAAAATATATTCGGTTAACGTGACTCCTGGTGTTAACCAGGTGTAGAGTGGGATTATCAGAGGGCACAAGGTTAATGAGAACTGCAACACTCAACCAAAACAATAGCCTGTAAGAGGATAAAACTGGACGGAACTGCAGAGTCTGTTGCTTTGTTACTAAAAGTAACGTCTTTCTCATTAAAGTATCTGTTAGTGCAGCTTTAAGAAACATATCAAATGTCTTTAAAACAATAAAGTGAGAGTTTTTTTTACTTGTCTGACACTTTTCCTCGACCATTTAAAGAGTCAAGATTCCTTGAAGAAAGGAACATGAATCAGGGCACATCACCCAGAGCTCGGCCTCCAAAATGTTGAATTATTACTGGACACATTTTAGAAAGTAGCTCTGATTGAGTTTTGGATGTGGCTGCTTGACTTCTGTATGAAAGCACAGAGGAGACTAAGCGCTGATGTTTGGTCTGACCATAAAGCTTTATTTGATATGCTATGAGAGAGCTTTAATATTAGATCAGACTGAAGGTCTTTGATGAGAGGATGGGGG
>NW_019450398.1:0-1061 GCF_002814215.2 Seriola lalandi dorsalis | reverse complement strand
GCTTTCGACAGAGTGTCATTTTTCACATAAACACTCCTCTGGATTACTACTTTTTAATTACGGAATATTTTTATTCCCATATACTGTATAGCTGCATTGGATCTGTAGTTGGGTGCTCTGTATTGGAAAGCATTCAGAATACAGCTGTAGACGAAATCCCTTTGAGAAATTAAATCAACCTTCACAACAGAATTATACTGCGCTTTGCGCTGGGTGATAATTGCTTAAAATGTTAACGCTATTGAATGTGTTAGGGATATTAACTCGGTATATGCCATTTCTGTTAAATGTTCATTTTACTTAATAAAATCAGAGAGCAGTCATAAAAAATAACTTATGAACATCATTTGTGCTGCGTAAAAATGTCCACTGCTACACTCTCACTGCGACATACAGTTGTATGAAAAACAATTTGGGCAAATTACACATTTTGTTGATTTGTTAATAACACCTGCAGCAAACAGACATTAAAAATGACCCTTTCTTTGAGTTTTAGTGCACTGTTAATTTCTATTTAATATACTAAAAACTCCACTTGTACCCACCACCTGTAAGTTAAACAGGAAGTGAATCACAATATAGTAAAACACAGCTGTAAAAATGTAAAATACTCTTCATAGGAGAAGTTATGATTGCTGAAAACTACTGTACATTATTAAACACTCAAAAATATTTACATCTGCTTATTGTAAAACTTCATTATAGTGTGTTAGAAAAAACGTTTCCTAAATGTTTTGACTGGATTTTGAGTTTAGTCATTCTCAGTGTTAGAGTTGCAGTTTCAGTCAGCACCATACGACCTGTAAAAACACTGTTGCTGCTTCTAGCTGCAGTAGTGAGGAAGCCCATCATCTCATAATGGGCAAGTGTCAGTTTTAACTCAAACTTAAATCATTTTTAAATGGTTAATCCATCCATCAATTTCATGCTACTTATCCAGGTCCAGGTCGTGTTCATTTAATTAATTATATCATTAGGAGTTATTGTGATATACTGCTGGGTGGGGCTGGAGGAAATGTGATACCAAATAATTCTAGGCCTGTCATCGCTAATGGTTTTCT
>NW_019450397.1:0-968 GCF_002814215.2 Seriola lalandi dorsalis | reverse complement strand
GGCTGTGGACAGCAGTTCAATAAGGACGCCTCTACAATGAGCCGTTGCCCATGAGGGGAGCCTGACTGAGCGGCGTCCTGCTACGTTTCAGCTGGGTTCACAGGCGCTTGTAATCACAAGGATCATTTCTTTATGGGCAAAGATCAGACATGGGATTTTACCCTGAGGGGTCGCCTGCTGTCTTATCTACATTTACTCCGCTGACGTTTGATGTATAGAGATGAGTCAACACCGTAATGAAAGCAGACAATCGTAGCTATGCGGTTTATAGTTGAACCTCTGCTGGCAGTCCCACGGAAATGTACGCAGAATTTATCCAGACGTTACCCAGAGGAGATGGAATCAGCTGAACCAGACTTTAACCTGTCAGCTCCCTGGTACAAAGTCTGTGAAATGTAACATTGAGCCCATGTGTGAACAGAGCTGGTGATGTTTCTATCCTCCCTCCTGTATACTCCACCCAGGAGCCACCCCGACGCAGTCCAGCTAAGTATCATGATGCACGATATTATTGAAAGCTGCAATATAGTGAAAACCGCAGTATACCGTATGCTATTACCAAATGTTGCGATATACCATACAATATTATCAAATGTCATGATATACAATATTATTGAATGTCGCAATATACTGCATAATTTATTAAATATCACAATATATTGTACGATATAATTGAATATTGCTATATGATCGCAGTTTTAAGTATACATTACATATTAAGATTAGTTGTATGAATAAATAAAGGCAGATTGCAACCGAGAATTTACTAGACTTGACTAATGGTGCTTTAACTGGCTTCCACCGGATACACATATCGCTTCCTGTTGTGGTTATTTTCACAATAAACAACAATTATAACAGTAGAGGAAGAAATACAGCTCACTCGCAATGTCTCTGACATTTAAAATTATGGCTTTGTGCTTAGAATTTGCCTTTCTCTTTATCAAGAACTATGTAAATATGAACTC
>NW_019450396.1:0-790 GCF_002814215.2 Seriola lalandi dorsalis | reverse complement strand
CTGTGTGTGTGTGTGTGTGTGTGTGTGTGTGTGTGTGTGTGTGTGTGTGTGTGTGTGTGTGTGTGTTGTGTTTCAGAGCTGACTCTGAACCCACCTGAGGGGATTGTTGCAGGTGAGACTTTCTGACACACAAACATGAACACAGGTTCAATGCGAAGACCTCAGCTGATTTTCACGGTGTAACACTGGTCAGAAACTCCACAGGAAACCTTTAACACAAAATGTAAATGAAAAACGACCAGAGTTGATTCAGGATTAAAGTCACTAATTTAAACATGTTAAACTTGTGAATATAACTGTCACCTGAGAGCTTCGGCCTTCACTGTTGCCGATAGCGATCAATCAACATGTCTCCATCAATCAGCTCTGATCAGTCACTCCTGACTCAGAAGCAGCAGCATTATTAAGACATATTCATGGAGATGAGAAGTGATTGTGAACAGGAAGTAGAAACAGTAAATCATGTTTCTGTTCTCCTGCAGGTCCAGCCAATGAGGAGAACTTCTTCGAGTGGGAGGCTCTCATCATGTGAGTACAGACTGTAACATCCACGCAGCAGGAGTCCAGTCCAGGGTCAGAGGGTGAACAGAGTGACCAGGAGAAATCTGTTGTTTACCTGATTAAGATTCATTCACTTACTTGGTTAACCCTGGTCCCAGATCAGACCTGAATGGAAGCTCAGCTGCCTGTCTGATGGGTCCAGGACCTGGGTTCAGATCAGTTTCAAAGATGCTTAGGGGTCTGACAGGATGAACATACAGTCCAGGCCTTAAGTATGTGGACAGTTGAG
>NW_019450395.1:0-862 GCF_002814215.2 Seriola lalandi dorsalis | reverse complement strand
TGGGGAAACTCCAACACTCAGCTGGCTGACCAGTGGTGTAACTTGATCCATCAACTCTATCACTCAGTCAGTCAGAGACATTCATGTTTATTGAGCTGATAACGCTGTTGCGGTCAAGTCCAAAAACAGAAAAAGGTTATTTACAAAAGAAGCAGCGTTAAGTAAGTGATGGTTGTAGCAGCCACGCTACAAAAGTAAATACTAACTGACTTTCACTGAGTGTGAAAATGTGATTCAGATGCGAGTTTTGAGTGTTGATTTGCTCTTGGATAAAATTGTTCATTCAGAATACAGTGCTATTCATGGAGGACCAGGGATGTGACTGGAAAAGTAATGAAGCATTTCCTTAATTTCATATTTTAATAGGCATTAAAAATAGGAATTGTTAAAAGAATTTATAATTGAACTATTTCTCCATCAATAAATACTTAACATTTAACCATCTTAATAATTTCTATTTTCAAACTCAAATATTTATTCATGAATTAATGAATGTATTTATAAAGACTTTATTTGATGAGTGTTTTATGCTGTTTTTGTAAAGTCATTTTCAAATCTGAAGTATTTAGAGCAAGTGAAAAAGAAAAGACAAAGTAGTACAAAAGTGCAAATTATGTTTTTTTATTTTATCTTCACCTGAGTTACGAGAATAGGGGGGAAGTGACTGACTGGAAGTGTCACAAATATTTGTTGTTTTGTCATCCTCTGCACTAGTTTGACCCTCAGAAACTGGGTTATTGGTTAACAGCCTGAGGCTGTGCACGTTGTGTTTGTTTACATGTGACTGTAGATACAGAGAAACACAACAAAAAGTTCTTATAATTAAGTTATAATATCATATGGCTGTCAATAATAATATACA
>NW_019450394.1:0-807 GCF_002814215.2 Seriola lalandi dorsalis | reverse complement strand
CAGCTGAGGATAATGGTAATGTCATACATCATAGTCTGGCAGGAGTCTTAAGCATTGGACAAATTAAAATTTAAACCTGATGATGGCCTTCTATGAAGAGTCAGGGAGCTAGGGTTTACAACATAGGAATTTCAATAACTGTAGCATATTTTACAGTAATTCTGTCTCTGTTGAGATATCACACTCAAAACAAAAAAGGTCAACCTAATAGTAGCGCTGGTTGAAAAGTCAGGGGCTCACCAAAGTCTGTAGGGTTCATCCACTGGGGATCACATCAACAGAGCCACACTTCAAGGATGGCAACAACCAATAATTATCAATGTGATTTTTATGCTTGACAGGCAGAGGAATGAACCGTTTTCTCAGCTAGAGCACACTGAAAGAGTCATATTATTGAACCTTTAAGCCTTTGAGACCATAAAAAGACAACAAATAAGATGTTAAAATAACAAAGATCCCAGCATTACCTTATCTGATAGCACGCCATTATGGATAACACCCAACACCTACATTTTTCATGTTTTAGTCACTGACGTAGGGGGAATCCTGTGTAGATGCTGAAGACCCACACAATGACTAACACTCTCCTACACTGTAGGTTTGCCCACCCTGGTACATTAAGCTCTTCTGACATTAGTATTTCCAATTCTATTGTTTCCAATATATTTTTGTGAAGAGGGAAACAAAGACAACTGACAGTTACAGTAGTTTATTCTGTATGTGCGTTAAATTATCTGCAACCAGCATGAACAGAAAAAACACACAAACACACACGCGCATACACACACACACACACACACACACACA
>NW_019450393.1:0-1053 GCF_002814215.2 Seriola lalandi dorsalis | reverse complement strand
AAAACCACAAACCTCATGGTGGCGCTAGATGGAAAGTCAGAGGATCAGAGAGATTCATCCTCTGTGGACAAAAACTAGCATGGCTAAAACTAGCAAGGTTAAAATTAGCATGGCTAAAACCAGTATTTTTAAAACTAGCATGGCTAAAACTAGCATGGTTAAAATTAGCATGGCTAAAACTAGCATGGCTAAAACTAGCATGGTTAAAATTAGCATGGCTAAAACCAGTATTTTTAAAACTAGCATGGCTAAAACTAGCATGGTTAAAATTAGCATGGCTAAAACTAGCATGGCTAAAACTAGCATGGTTAAAATTAGCATGGCTAAAACCAGTATTTTTAAAACTAGCATGGCTAAAACTAGCATGGTTAAAATTAGCATGGCTAAAACTAGTATTTTTAAAACTAGCATGGCTAAAACTAGCATGGTTAAAACTAGCTTGGCTAAAATAGCATGGCTAAAACTAGCATGTTTAAAGCTAGCATGGTTAAAACTAGCTTGGCTAAAACTAGCATGGTTAAAGATAGTATTGCTAAAGATAGCATGGCTAAAACTAGCATGGCTAATACTAGCATGGCTAAAAGTATAAGCAACAGAGTATGAAGCTCTCTGGTTGGATGTTTCTCGCAGCAATGCTCTCTGGGACTTGTAGTTGACTCATGTCTCTGTGAACTCAGTCCTGAACCTTCATCTCCCACTCGGGCTCCTCAGAGTCCTGCAGGACCTCAGCACCCACGTGGCCAAGGTGTTGGGCTCCTGCGGTCACTTCTACGCGGTGGAGTACCTGTCTGCGGGACACGCCTGGGACCAGAACATCTTCTCCCTGGAGGAGGTGGCTGCTCCCGGGCCGCAGGGTCAGGACCGGGCCGGAGCCCGCGGGAGGTGGACCAGCAGGGAGATGGTGCACCGCATCGCGCTGAGCTTCCTGGACATGGTGTGGCACTTTGACAACGACTTCACACACAAACTGCACCTGTGTGACATCAAACCGGAGAACTTCGCCATCAGGAAGGACCTGACGGTGAGTTTTCACCCACATCCACATCTCCTCCA
>NW_019450391.1:0-808 GCF_002814215.2 Seriola lalandi dorsalis | reverse complement strand
ATTTTGAAAATAACTGCTGATTACATTGTTTTTCCTAACAGATCAATATATTCTTCTGAAAAATCTCCAGTGTGTGCATCTGATGAAACCATCATCTTGTTTTGTGTTACAGGGGAAAGTTTTGTGGGCCACATGCTACCTGTGCTTGGCGACATCAACGTCCTCTTTTATTTTATTAAACTTAATATTTACTTAATGTTTTATTTTTGTACATTATTTACCTAACATTTTCATTCTGTTTCTCCATACTACTGTCTCTACAGGGTCCATTGCATGTCTGTCTGTAATGGAAGAGGAATTTCTTTTCTGTTGCGCTTCCTGGGGTTCCTCTTGACTTGACTGTTCATCTACTCCAAAAGTGTAATCCACTCCAACATTTGAACAGCTGCCTTACAGCCCAGGCGGCTTTTTGAGGAAGCAAGTCAACACTTTTGTCCAGATAACTGTCACTGACAAATCATGATGTTTTTTTCTAGTGTCAGTTTAAGTAAAAATCAATCATGAGGCTAAATTGTGATTATATAATGAGCCTAAGGGGCCAACCATAAGTGATGAAAGTGCTAAAATGTTGCGTCTTGTTTGGTCCTTCAGTAGAGCAGGTCCAGAGCAGAGATGGTGGGTTCTTCAGGTTTCTTGATCTCTGGTTTGGGCAGCTTGAACCGGCTCATGGCGACCACTCCACAGACGGCAAAGTGAGTCGTAACACTGCCTACACCCAGCCAGAAGGACCAGTCGAGGCTGTCATCCAGGACCACAAGGACAAAGAGGTTCTCCTGATAGTTTGCCACCCGCTCGGTCAGACTGTGCT
>NW_019450390.1:0-1186 GCF_002814215.2 Seriola lalandi dorsalis | reverse complement strand
TTTTTTTTTTCTCTTCTTCTTCTGTGGTTCTTTGAAATTCTCATTAAGAAAATGTTGGTTGAAAGTATTTATCAGGTAAGTATTTCCTTGTTTTTTTTTGTCAACATACGTGCACAGACGCACACACACAGTAGTGGGTGATACAAAGGAAGGTTTGCAGGTGACAGAAGAGAGAACAAAAGGACATGATGTAAAACATGAGGCAATTTCAAATGGTAGTAGCCCTAAGAACACATAGTTGAACTTTAAATTACCCAGAATTCCTGTGAGTTTAAATAAATATCTGTGTTTTCTGCTAGAGGTTCACAAGAGGCTCTAAAATATTTTTTATTTATTTATGATTTTAGATGTTTTGAATGTGTAACCATGACGACAACATGTCATCATGATGATTGGACAGGTTGTAAAAATCTCACTTCATTCAAAACTCCAAAAGTGGACCTTGGGTTCCTATGCCATACTTGGATGTTTTGTATGTTTACAAACTAATCATTAACAATTCATTTTTAACTGAACTGAATGTACTGAATCATCATTGTCAGACACTGAATCAATAGCTTTTAGCAGTGGAGCTCCTCACTGGTGACTAAGAGCACTGATGTAAGCTCAGCTATTTCCTCTTTAAAATCTTACTAGAGATTATTAATGACACAAAAACCACATAAACAATCATAATCTCATAACTCTGTTATAATATAAATAATTAAAATAATTAACTTCTGAGCTATTGCCCTTATGTCCAGTGCTTGTATAGGCTAGTTTTGTACTGAACTGAATGTAACAGACTGAATGTACTATGAAAAGGTTGTTGTATATGGTGGCCCCTAAGGGTCAAAATGCAACATTCCTCAAAACAAAAAAGACAGTTCACAAAACACAACAACATTTCATTACGGAAAATGTGGGACAATGTCATTTCCTATTTCTGTTGTTTACCACTCTCAGCAGTGTCCTTGCACAAATTTTGACTTCAGTGGCGCTGCAGTTAACTTTAACACATGCCCAGAGCGACATCAGTTACCTGACAGTGAAACAACCAATCACAGCAGCGTACAGTTTAGAGCTGATTTAATCTAGCACCAACCCACCTTAACACATCCACAAATGAATAAACTCTGAATTGACTTGAGTTTTGTCCAATCACAAACAAGAAGTGTTGTTCCACCCTTTATGTAATCTGAAATGA
>NW_019450389.1:0-946 GCF_002814215.2 Seriola lalandi dorsalis | reverse complement strand
TCGAGCCAGGAGCGAGGAGGGATCTCTGAGGGGCCATGAGTCAGGATACATGATACCATCCTTCATGGAACAGTCCAACACAGCTCTTTAGTTGTAATCTATTATACCCTTTTTTTCACCGCAAATAGCCCAAGTTTTTTAAAACCTGTTTATAATGTGACTGACTTCTTTCCCATTACCAGTAGACGAGTTTAACTTTCTTTTCTTTTTTCTGGTGTCTCATGTCCGGCATCACAAGCTGGAAAACAAGGTTGGTAAAAAGTAAAAAGCAGCATGGAGGCAAGTCCTCTAAACGCAAATGTTTGTTGCTGACTGACTGACTGACTGACTGACTGACTGACTGACTGATGAAGTTTCCCCACTGTTTGTTGCTTTTTCAAAATGAATTGGTACCAACGGTTTCTATTAAATCATCAGGGGGGGCGTTTACAGGCAGTGTTGTCAACTTAGTGCCTTTGTCGCTAGATTCACAGATTTTTCAGACCTACCCGGCGGATGCGAGGTTGGGCACACCACAAGCACACTCTTCTATGTGCACATTGACCAGACACTGTCCAGCCCTATACTAGGTTTTGACCTACTCTTGTTATATCTTTTATTTCAGTCTCTTCAAACTCGATGTCGACTGAGCGATGTTTCGAGCGCTGCTTGAACGGAGACAGATGGAATTCGTGGCTGAGATTGTTGCAGAGGTTACTGATGGAGCATTATGGCACTGGGGCGAAAATTTTGCGTCTCCACCCGGGTGTCATGTTTCCATCTCTGCCAATCGGAACTGGAGTCGATAATTACCCCTGAGTAATGTAGAGTCATTTGACCTGGGACTGAATGCCGATCACACCTTTTGCTACTGAAGACAAAAACCAGATGTTAGTGGGGTTCTTTGGTCCAGTGTGGGAGGGGCTTCAGTGATCGGACACTGTGGCTGATTGCACTGATCTGAAAT
>NW_019450388.1:0-986 GCF_002814215.2 Seriola lalandi dorsalis | reverse complement strand
AAGTGCTTCACAGACTGATGAGCTAAAAAGAAAAGGACAAATCAAGTAAGAAAGCTGACAATGATTTACAATAAAATAGATTTTAAAAGCTACAATAACATTAGCAAACCAAAAAAGAAAACATAAGCAAATCAATAATAAAACAGCAGATAACATAGAATAAAATATAATAAAGTACAATTTAGAACACAAATACAGTAAAATAAGAGAATGAAATAAAGTGACTAATAACTAAAAAACATAATAATGACAAAAAAAGCCAGGCTGAAGAGTTGTGTTTTGAGTTTCGGTTTGAAAATTTAAATTCTTCCAGCTGCTCTCAGGTCCTCGGGGAGACTGTTCCATCGGCTCGGAGCATAAAAGCTGAAAGCTGCCTCGCTGAAGGATTAAGTCCTGCACTTCAGAACAACTAACAGACTTGGGCCAGAGGACCTGGCCCAAATCACAAGAAAAATACCACCCTCACATTCTCTTATCCAGTTAGAGCTTATCTATTTGACATGTTCAGGCATGATAGGACAGCCAGTATATAAGCGTTGTTGTACATATGTACTTTCTTGTGATTAAGTCACTGATCACTGATTTCTGAAATGTATATTTTCCAGATCTGTGACAGGGCTCAGATCATCAGGTGAAGCAGAGATATCGAGTTATGTGTCACCTTCATAGCAGTGGATACAGTTTCCATATTTGCAAATGAAAGACTGTAATGGCAGCATGTTCAAAACAGAAAAGAATAGGGCCCAGGGCTGAACCTTGAGGCACACCACTAGAAATATAGTGTTAACTCTTTTTGAAAAGAACTTCCTTAACACTAGACTAATTTGATAAGACCACAACCAGTGCCAAAGAGCCCAGTCTATGTTTTATTTTGGGATCAACTGTATTGAATGCAGCACTTCCTACCATTGCAGCCTAACTGTCTACTACAGCAAACCAGTCGTTTTCCAACCAGTCATTCTGCGGTAATCAGTTGGGAAACAGTT
>NW_019450387.1:0-903 GCF_002814215.2 Seriola lalandi dorsalis | reverse complement strand
TGACTACCTCATCCACCCATCCATCATCTTCCTTACCTCTTTTTCTCTTTTTCTTTTCTTCTCCCCTCTTGTCATTGTCTTTTCCATTCTTCCATGCATCCCTCCTGCCAGCCTCCATGGCAGGTTATTCAGATCCTCTGGGCTCTCAGACCAGCTCTGCCCAAATGATGGATACTGGCCTGATGGCAGCTTTCTCAGGTATACCGTCCGTTATTTTCTCAAACTGCCTCTCTGAAACACTGATACTGATACTCTACTATAATAATGGCAGACTCTAACTCTAACTCCAAAAACATCTTTGTAGCATGTATTTTTCACGACTGAAACTAAGTAATACATTTGCCTTAGGAAGGTGTTTGCTTGCATCAGGAGCACTAATGAGTTTGAATGAAATGTTAACAAATCACAGTTTTTAACTGAGCTGCTAAATCAAATATTGCATTCACCATTAATCAACAAGAGCCATTAGAGAAACTGAGCGAAACACCCTAATTAATTTCATTATAGTACTTCCTGTAGTAACACCTGTTGCCCATCCAGTGCCTTTATTTACATACTGATTAGGGATTTCTTGCTCTGTAAACGTATTTCCTAAGCTTTTGACTTAATGATGGACAAAATACAAAACAGCCAGATGAGTGTTTTATACATTTAGGACATGATGTACAGGTGAAACTCAAAAAATTAGAATATTGTTCAAAAGTTCATTCAAGTCAGCAATTCAACTTCAAATGTGAAACTAACACGTGATATAAACTCAGTACATGCAAAGTGAGATATGTCAAGGCTTTATTTGTTATAATCTTGATGATCATGGCTTACAGTTTTTGAAAACCCCAAATTCCAAATCTCAGAAAATTAGAATATTTGGAAAAGGTTCAATACTATAGGCTCAAAGTGTCA
>NW_019450386.1:0-862 GCF_002814215.2 Seriola lalandi dorsalis | reverse complement strand
GACGGACTCTAGCATGGCGTCGTTTCAACAAGGAACCCAAAGCATTCTGGGCCGTCCTGTGAAAAAAAGTTGAACTTACAATAAGTTTTATGACAACAAGGTGCAATGTAATTCGTCCCGACGCTGTATTGAACCTCTCAGCCCACTGTGTTCTGTCAGTGTAGTTACATTCACACTCATTTTGTTTTTGTGTCCGGCTGCAAGACAAAGTGTTTGAGATGATTTCTGGTACAATTCAAACTTTTTGGAAAGTTGTTGCTCTTTGCTGCGACTGATGTTGCTCTAACCGGACTCCACAGAAAGGGACGACAGAAATCCAACAAGTCCAAATCCAAGGTCAAAAAAAAAAAATCCAGCGCAGATAATCGTGAAGGTGAAGCTCAAACAACACGAACACAAAACACTGGGCAGGAGCCTTTAGGTGTGTCGCACCGACAGAGTAATGACTGCGTCTTATCTTTAACTCCAGCGCCACACAGCTCATTTAAATAAAACATTTAATAACAAAGGAGTGCATGCTCTCGCTCTTCTCTCTGCCCCCGACTGCTTAAATCCCATTTGTTTTCCTATGAGGCACCAAACATCGAGTACAACACTAAGCTGCTCACACATACGCATGAATACAAGTATTCCCCCACCTGAGGCTGTTCGGGGACACGAGCAGCACAGGTACAAGAGTCACATTTATTCACTGTGACCAGGGGCACGCTGATGAGGCAATTTTCTGGGTTAAAGGAAAAAATAAAAAAAGGTTCCCACCTAATGATCACAAAGAGCTGCATCACTTTTTAAAAACAGTCTTGTGTGGTGGTGTTTTTTCTCTCAATGAAAGCAGAAACTGCTCTGCCGCTCGAAGGAAGCC
>NW_019450385.1:0-824 GCF_002814215.2 Seriola lalandi dorsalis | reverse complement strand
GTTGTGTCAAAACCCCAGTCACAAAATGCACAGGCCAGGTTCCCCAGCATGCACTCCAAACCTGCAGGGGGCATGTTTTGCATGTACACATATATTTTTGTGGCCAAAAAATCAGTGAATACAACTTCAATCATTTCTAACCCATATGTATATATCTATATATCTATATCTATATCTATATCTATATAGATATATATATATCTATATCTATATATAGATATATAGATAAACTGTTGCAGCCATTAATGGTGACCTTTCATTTGGTACTGGCTTTTGTGGTTAGCATTATACAGTTATTTCACTGTCATTATTGCTTTTTATGTTTAATAACATCAAGCAACAGTTATTCTGCAAACACTTATGTTTGCCCTTGTAATAGCACTCAAAAAACTGCTGGGTTAAAAAATAAGCCAAGCTTAATTCCACAGCTGGTTAACTATTGGACAGAATATGTGCTGGGTTGGTTTGACCTGCTGGGTTTTATTATTTAACCCAGAATGCTGGAATGTTCATTTGACCCAACCTTTTGGGTGAAAGTTTCTATTCCTTGGTTACATTTTACCCATCGTCTGGGTTATTTGTCTCATTGCTTTGATACTTTTAATAATAATAATAATAATTTTCTGCCAAACAAGTTCATATGAATATAAATGTACATAATATACAAAACACTGCATGCTGGAGACATTGAAGGGCTGGCATTTCAGTTGACTGGTTTCTGCATTTTGTAAATACTCAACCATGGTGGTCCCCACTTGTTAATTACACATCAGTCACTTGGTTTTGCAAAACAATTGACAAAGTATAAAAATGCAAAAAAAAAA
>NW_019450384.1:0-1236 GCF_002814215.2 Seriola lalandi dorsalis | reverse complement strand
AAAAAAAAAAAAAAAAGAAGGGCAACCAGCACAAGCCAGCCATCGTCGCCGCCCGCCCGCTCACTCTTCTCTGTCACAGTCCCACCGTTTCCTCCTTCCCTCACCGTGCACAGCGGCATCACCTGAGTTTGATATCAAACCCCCTTTTCTCCTCTAACTGGATTTGACATGGTTTTCAAATAATTACCTGACATACACTTAGTAATGCGGATTTGGGTGGATTTGATTTGGCAGGCATTTTGAACAGACACCTCTGGTAAAAGCACAGCTTGCATATAATTCTTTTAAAAGTGCGTGGGGCTATTCAGAGCAGATATGCTCGAGTTGTTAGGATTAACAAGTTAGAAAACAGCACAGATAAGCCTACTTTTATGTGTCTGCACCTGCCTTTATATAGCCAGATGTTCAACCTCACTCACACTGCACACTTGAGCGTGTTTTACACCTGTCTGCAAACACTTGTGTATAATTGTGAATTCGGGGCCAACATAGTCTAAATGAACACGCTATTTTCAGAGCAAGTTCGAAGACTCTTGGTTGAAAACAGAAAAGTTTGTTAATTAACCTGCATTGTTGTTTTAGTCTTGCCAAACTGATCACATGAGGGAAACAAACTTCTAGCTAACCTGATTATTCATATTGCAGATGTTATTATTATTACAGAGTTCTCCTTCAGATTCTTTATTGTATGGGTCTGTCTCCCAGCACAAGACTTCATTTGAAAATATATATATTTAATGAAGAAAATACTTGAAGCCAGGTTTTCCAACACTTTAAATACTAAATGTCTTTTCCCTACAAACCACTTCACAGAAACCTGGTTTGTGCAAATGTTACATATTTGCACAAATGTAAAGAATGGACATAAATGAAAGGATAACATTAAGACCAAGTCAATCTGTGATAGTTTCGCTGCAGTTTATGACCATATGAAACCTCTCTGGTGATTTATGTCCTGTATATAAAGAAGAAAGATTATGAATTATCAATGTAGCAGCAGCTCAGGAGCCACATCCTTGTAATTGAAAACAGAGTCTCTGTCTGGAGGCTGTAAATAGCTACCTGTCAGACTCTATAAGAAGCTTAATGTTGCTTGGCAACAGACACGACGCAAGAAAGTAACTCCGAGCTGGTCATTTCAATGTGAAGTGTGACTTGTGATAAGCCTCGTGGATTTGAGGCTGTGAGATCATTCAGGCGGGTTCGGATAAAGGTGACCTCCAGCTGAAAAGGTCA
>NW_019450383.1:0-814 GCF_002814215.2 Seriola lalandi dorsalis | reverse complement strand
CATGTTGTTTTCAACACAATATCTCAGTAACACCTCGACAGAACTTCTGCAAATTTGGTAAAAACATTCATCTAGACTCAAGGACAAATTGATTATAATTTAATAGCTAAAGGTCAAAGGTCACAGTGACCTCACGAAACGTGGTTTTAGCCTTTTGAACACAATATGTCGGTAACGCCTTGAAGGAACTTCTTCAGATTTGGCGAAGACATTCACCAGGACTCAAGGACGAACTGATTGGTCGAAGACTCCTTACATCAACATGCATCCACAGTGTGTGTCTGTGGCACACGTCTGCGACGGCGCTGAGCGGATCGAAGGCGCCGTACACCGTGGTGCCCGCCGTCGCATTCACGTAGAATGGAACCAAACCCTGGAGAGAGAGGGAGGGAGGGAGGGAGAGAGAGAGAGAGGGGGAGGGAACATTAACGTCGTTATCGATCTCAGACTGTAACACACAAAGATGAAAATATTTCAGAAATAACGTTTGAATGAAACGATGTCGTCAGGAGAGGATGGAGGAAGAAGACCGGACACTTCAAATAAAAGATAAAATAAACAGAACGAATCACAATCTGTCGTTGTTGATTTGACTAATATGAACTGTGTAAAATCAACATCCCCTGTGACTGATACTCAGAGCGTCACTTCCTCTCCTGTGATCTGACCTCACCTTTTCTTCAGCTCTAACGATGGACGACTCCAGTTCAGCAGGAATCATTTTCCCTCTGAAAGACCAGGACAGGAGACGGAGGGTCAGTGGCCGTGAACAGACGGACTCACAGCCTCTAAACATCTGCATGTTCAAACTGGG
>NW_019450382.1:0-890 GCF_002814215.2 Seriola lalandi dorsalis | reverse complement strand
TACAATTTTCCTGTCCCACGATGATTATTTGAGGAGCCTGATTGGTCCAAACACTAGTTCACACACAGGTTTTGAGTTTATTATCACATGAGACAAAAAAAACAAACAACAAAGATGTACAATTACTGTAAGAGGCAGAAACCACTCTCAAAAAATGTTGATGACTTTGATTAATCAATAATCAAAACACAGTAGTTGCTGATTAATTTTCTGTTAACTGACAAATTGCTTAATCCAATAATTGTTTTCATGTTAGAAAGTTTAAAATTTGAGATATTTTCACGGAGTCACGGTCGTTCACAGCTCACACTGACTCTTCTTCTCTCACACTGATAAAAATGCAGGAGACTGAATTAAAAACAGGAAGGAAAATGTGTGTTTTTTTGTTTTGTTTTTTTCTGCCTCTGGCACTAAGAGCCAGGTGCTTCAGGAAGAAACAGTGTGAAGGAGGCTGTTCGCCATAATTAACTCTGGAGGAGACAAAACCTGCACAGGTGTGCGTGTGCATGTGCGTGTGCATGTGTGTGTGTGTGTGTGTGTAAGGCTGTTAGAGGGTTTACTGTGTTGTCATTGTGATGGTTTTGCAACATTTTCGTGGTGTAATCTGTGAAGTCCATATAAATGTGAAACCCATGTACATAGTTTGTTGGTAGCGATATGTGGTGACATTTTCCAGATGTGCTCGACATGTTTTCACATATTACAACATGTGGAAATATGTGGCACATGAGATCAAATGTAGGAAACACATGTGGACACACGTCTCAATGAGGTGTCTGTGCACTTGTGTGATGTTTTCCTGGTGGACGTTTATAGATGATAAGTTAGATAAGTAGATTCCATGAGACAGCGTGACATTTGCAATCTGTGATAAATAAAATAAATAAGTG
>NW_019450381.1:0-1031 GCF_002814215.2 Seriola lalandi dorsalis | reverse complement strand
GTAGGATAAAGTGCATGTGAATACACAGCACTGACATATGTGGCCTTTTTTTTTTTCTTTTAAAGAAACAAAGTGTGGCTAATGTTTTAAAATACGACCAATGTATGTACACATTACATATTCTGTACAAATATATAAACCTGTTCATGCCTCATATCCACCAAGAACCTGGGTGAAGGGATAAGTTTGCACCTGCACTGTGTGGTTGCCATGGTAACAATAAGAAAGGATCATACATGGACTATCTGTTTATTGTAGAAGAAAAAGGAAGAAAAATAAAAACAGATTCAAAGATGCTGCTATTACGATGGCCCTGACAAATGCAGCAGATGTAAAGTTCAAACGTGGGCTAACGTTTATCTGAAAAGAAGATGAGCTAAAAATAAAATGTGCGCAATTTAAGTATTAATCATTCTTAAAAATGTGCATTTATAATATTCAGGACTTGATTCTTGAGTAGTAGTGGCATACTCATTACATGTAAATTTACATACATATTAAAAACACTCATTACACCAGTCCACATATTTACAAAGTAAAAAAAAAAAAACTTTCTGTCAAGGTTTATTCTCCACTTTTTTAAACTCATGAGATTCTCTGCTGAGTGAGGCCTACCTTCAAATAGAAGTACAGTATTAAAAAAGAAGAAGAAGAAGAAGAACATCCTTTGGGATCATAAAACAGTGTAAAAACATGACCTGAAACAGTTTTCTTTGAACAAACTCTCACTGAAACTTTCTGTCATGAATCTCAACTGCATTAGGTTTTACTGAAGCATATGTCACTTTGAAATTGTTATATCATCAGTTTAGTAGCTTACTGCTTATATTCGAAACAAATGCAAATTGCTAACAAAACAAGGATTTAATTATTTATATAAATATACAACAAATGAGTGCAGCGAAATGAGAGAATATTACAGCTGCTTTATGAAAAGTCCTGCTTCTTTGATGGTAATAAAGGTAAATAAGGCAGTAATGACCCACTGGACCTAAGAAAGAAAAGGCACCAATAGTTTTCATACTGTAAAA
>NW_019450380.1:0-989 GCF_002814215.2 Seriola lalandi dorsalis | reverse complement strand
ACGTTAACCTGCACAATGACAATATTAACATGCTGATGCTAAACAGGTTGTTTTTTCACATAAAAGGGGGCAACCCTCGTTGTAGCATGCTACTTTGTGCTAATTAGCACTAAACACAGACTACAAGTCATGGTGAGAATATCATTAGTTTTGTACAAATAGGGTCATAAACCAAAGTATTGGATAAATGATGGCACAATGAAAAGTCAGTGAATCATCAATTTTATTACAGTTCATCCAGAGGGAGGCGTCAATGTGTGTCATAGTTCATGGCAATCCATCCAAAGTTGTCAAGATATTTTGCTGAAAGCCAAGAAGGTCGACCTGCTGGTGGCCTTAGAGGAAAACTCAGTCAGTAGGATTCTGATTCCTATGGGGACCATGAATGTTTGTACAGAGATATTTCAGTCAGGACAAGTGGTGGACTGACCAATCAACAGCATGGTTAAAATTAATGGTGAAGCAGTCAAACAACAAGATGTGGAGAAAGGAAGTCTGCCCCTTAAAACTATGAGTTAATGCACGTAGAAATATCTGAGGATTACAACTCTTTCATTTACATGAGAAGTAATTGCACAAACTAATAATGTGGAATGTATTATTGAGAATTGCAATTTTTTATGTGTATTACATTTGCTTTGTGTTTTGTTTACACTGTCTGCTTCATGAGTTGTATTTTTCTATGTGATGCAAACAATAATAATGATAAATCCAATATTTCCTATAGGGTTAGGCTGTGTAACTATATACAACATGTATATATGGAGGGCATGTGTATCCACCCTGGGAGGACATTTACTGTTGTGTGTAGTTTTTCTTTATCCAAACTCAGGGTTTTTGTTCAGATTCTACATCTTGTTGTTCAAATGTATGATTTGAGATTTCGGGCTATATAAATGTGACAATCCAATGTTGCTCTAAACTGTGCTTTTCTAGTGTTCACTGTATTTGTGACCAGAATCATATTTGCGGTCTCTCTGTAATCATTG
>NW_019450379.1:0-1074 GCF_002814215.2 Seriola lalandi dorsalis | reverse complement strand
GGAGTTTAAATGATGTGTCAGTTTATAACAGTAGAATATGAATGTGTGGTGGAGACAGAGTCCACATCAGAAACTCAACATTAAAACAAACATTCACATAAAAATTGATTCAGAAAAACATCTTTGTGTCTGTTCTTCAGCTGATCAGTGTTTTCTCCACTCCATCACACAGCTGGTGTCTTGTCATGTGACTTTCTGTTGTCCAGTGTGTCAGGTGTGGTGCCATCGTCATGGCAACAGTAAAGTAACAGCTGACATTACCACACAGTTAAAGCTGCAGTGCTCTGACCTGTGGTGCTCATGATATACGGGCCGTTGGAGACGCTGGAGAAAAGTTCGTCAGATCCTCTCTGAAACAGAAACACAGCGTCAGACTGACACACACACACACGCACACACACACGCACACACACGCACACACACATGCACACACACTCCTGGTGGAGGCTGATAACGTGTCTGTGCTCTGATTCACAATCACACCCTGATCGAGGCTGAGTCTTTAGACTCACGTCGCAGTGACTGACATGAAGTGAACTCACGAGGAGTGTTGTTGTTGTCTGTTGTCATTACAGTGAACAGTTTTGAGTTTTTAAAATGTGAAGAATATGAACATGTGCAGTAAACACATCACAGAGAGAAAGAAACGCCATGAATTAGAAAAAAGCCATGTGCGCAGGGTTTTAAAGGTGCAGCGCCTGAAACAAATGAACTGGAAAAGAACTACAGCGTTTGGTGTCGTGCTGCAGCCTCTCACACACAGACAGCACAGAGGTGGAGACCAGTGAGGAGGGAACTTTTTACTGGAGCTGACAACAACTACAGTCGTAGCTCTGAGTGTGAGTGTCATCACAACGTCAATGAGTAAAACAGCAATCAGTGTCCTCCATCACTCCACCTGTTCAACAAGATTTAAACATGTAGAAAAAACAGCTGGTTTTACACAAGCGCAGCACGCTAACATGAAGCTAATATGACCAAGATAAAAGGAAAACTTTGTGTGTGTAGACTGCAGCTTCATTTACCACAAACTTTTATAAACTATAACTACAGCCTGAGACAGCAGCCCCCCCC
>NW_019450378.1:0-918 GCF_002814215.2 Seriola lalandi dorsalis | reverse complement strand
AGGACTTGTGAAGTGATGATACCTAAATTATGTAAGATATGCATTTTTCTGTTCTTACAAATGCTGAATAACTGATCAGGGATCAGACTACAGACTGCAAGTTACACATCTACATCTACTTATAGGAATTATAACCATATTTGGAGTATTTTAGGCCTTCACATAGAAACCATTACACAATAAAGTATACTTGAAAGGGTCATTTTGCATACCAAATGTAATTGTTAGTGCACACTATTGAAATTTACAGTGGCTATGGAGGAGCTACTCACAGCTGATTAAGGGCTTAAAATTGTAGTAGTTGGTGGTTCAAGGAACACTCAGAAAAACAAAAACAATAAAATAAGTATTCAGTCCTTGGAAAAACATGCTTGTTGTTTGTGAACTTTTCAAAACTGAATTTGGCATCAGAGTTTGAGTTTGCATCTGTTAACGCTCATCTTGTCTCTTGTATCATTTCCTTTATGTACAGAATGGTAAAGTACGTTACTCTCTTGCTGCCAAAATAGTGCACTGTCAGCTTTTGTACATACACATTACTGAGACACTGAAGTAGTCTGGGTTTCGTAAAGGATCACTGAATGTGAAGATACAGACAGGAGATTGCTAGCTTAGCTTAAAGCCTGGAAGCAAGGGGGGAAAGCTAGCTGTTAATGATAATGCTTTTGTTTAATATTATATCTCATTAAACAGCAAAAAATAACTTATTCATTTGTGAGCTTAAGAGGTACTGGTAAGTGAAGTGTTTTAAATTTGGTTAAAGGCGATATTTGTAAGTTTTGCTATAGCCACGTAGCCAACGTTAGCATTAACAGCTATTTACTTACCAGTCTAGAAGAAACATTCAGCATCAAACTTCATTCCTTTACTCACCAAGAGCTTTCTCCAGCGGTAGAAAGAAACGCCAATGTTAATTCG
>NW_019450377.1:0-862 GCF_002814215.2 Seriola lalandi dorsalis | reverse complement strand
GCTGACTGTTTAAATCTCCTCATTTTATAGTGCTCTGGGAGTCTCTGAGAAATGTTTTGGTGACATGTTTCCCAGAATATCACTGCATATCCATTCTCCCACATCACCCTTCCAAATCTGTCTTTCACTAATTAATATAATACATGCATATTCAAGTGCATGTGTACAGCACTTAACATTTACAAGAGAAGTTCCTCACCTGGTGATCTGAAGGTCCACGCCTCATCATCATCAAAGTGTGTATCCCCGGCTGTGAACCTCTCTCCGGGGAAAAATGCATGTGCCACAGTGCCCCCTGGCCCGTCAAAGGGATATCCATCATTGTGGTCGGCCTTAGTGAAGTCGATTTGAATATCTGCGTCACTGCCGGCAACCTCGTGGAAGTTAAGAGGAGCGATGTCGCTCCAGACCTTCAAGGCGTAGTACATCAGGGCTCGAACAGTATCCCTGCCCAATAAGGCTGAATCCTTAGGGAAGGTCCTCACTCTGAGATAAGGAGGGGAAAGAAAAGGATTGGGGATTATTAGGTGGCAGATTTCAGTCTCAGGTGTGTCAGCCATGTAGTAGTTTTCAGCAAATTCACCTTTAGATCTTTTTACATGTATTTTTACGTGTATCCTGAGGAAAATAAATCTTTAAAAATACCTACCAAACACGTTAAGTAATATATCGTCACCTTCCTAAAATAATGGCCTAAGTCATGTTTTGACAAAAATGTTTTTTTTGCCTAAATCACCCCCTCATGATGCTGGCCACCTCTGGTAAAATCGCCTGAATCCTCAGTTGAGGGGAACATGCAATTCTACCCCCGGTTGTATAATGGCCTATGTCAAAAGTGTGACTCTTTTGTTGAGTTTTTTGT
>NW_019450376.1:0-785 GCF_002814215.2 Seriola lalandi dorsalis | reverse complement strand
CATATACTAAAGATACTTGTAATAATTCCTGCACTTATTTACAGAATATCCCTAGCCTTATTTAATATTTGGAAATTATTTCTGGTGTTTCTCCAGCTCCTTATCATATGCTAGTAATGTGATCATATTGTTTACATGTCAGCTGGTGGAATATCACTTTCTGCTGTTGCTATAACCAAATATACATGCAGGTAGCACTGTTTCATCATATTAAGGATTTATTCATGGTTCTGACAATGTCACTTCTCATGCAACAACTCTAGCTCTTTTATATGAACACACTGATATCCAAATAGGAAAACCCAGAGTTGACTGAGCAGGTTGATAAGCAGTTTGTGATACTGGTTATTCAGGACAGGTGATGTTAGGCTCAGTGAAGCCATCTAACCCCAACAAAGTTAGACTAAGCTGAACTTGCTTCATGTATTGGCCCCTGGTTCTTTGATATGCAGACATGTAAATATCCTTTAATGACCTGATATGCATATGCATATGGGGGATGTGGCTCATAGAACCCTATTGTGTTAACCAGTTTTCTATTGATCTCTTAACCTAATAAAAGGAAAACAGGTTATTTAATATATATATATTCAAATATCAGGTAACTGCCAAATGCTTGGATTTGGAATGCTCTATATATACTGGAATTGTATGTAAACACAAGAATACAACCTTCCACCTTACCTGAACTCTCCAGTGCAGAACTGCCTGCAAGAGATAATAAATAATCCATGTTAACATATATACCTGTGACATCTCATTCTTTTAAAAAGAAAAAAAAAAAA
>NW_019450375.1:0-849 GCF_002814215.2 Seriola lalandi dorsalis | reverse complement strand
GTCTAATTCTATAAATTCATGTTAAACACTACTTTGAGACATTGTTCACAGCTAAAAAATGTTGAATAAAAATTTGGTGGTGAAAAATGGTTTTTGTGCTAATTTAAGAGCAGTTAAAACAGACCGGTCAATTTTGACCGGGAACACTAAAGTAAGGGGCGGGAGGTGAACACGACAGGAGGGTTAATTCCCACGTCAAACCCAAATGCTAGAACCTTTAGCTATTTAATTTCTGCTTGGGGTGGGGATAGTTGTAACAGGTTATTGAAAATGTCACAACCATCCCCTTATGATGACTCAACTCAACTAAGCTGCTACACAGGGTGTCAGTCAAGTGCATATGGACAGTATGGACATGTCCCTACCAATATTTTGGGAGGACAGATTTGTCCCTACCAATATTTGAGTGAACTTGTTTGCACTATGTTTGGAGTGAAGTCATATTAGAACATTCCCATGTGGGCCCAGCTCTAGGCCTGGGCACAATATCGTTTTTGTTTGTTTTTTTACAGATAACCCATAGAATAAATCAATTTTACAATGTGCTATTTTGGCTCTGATGCGGCCACCTGTCTCTGATCTGTAGTTTCCACTCTGTGGTCTGGAGCAATGTCCCACCCACTGCACCATCTGATTGGTTAAACGTCACGAGTAATAGCCTATCACGCTGAAGGCTGCTGTGTACACAGACAGGCATGGACAAACTGCAGCTGCACTAACGAGCACAGCTGTGTGATGAAGATAAGACTGCAGACATCACTGAAATTGTAATGAACATCACAATCCTCTACACTGAAGTTACAACAACACCACACTGATGAACTAGTTCATCTGTTGATCCAATACACC
>NW_019450374.1:0-6264 GCF_002814215.2 Seriola lalandi dorsalis | reverse complement strand
CACACACCTCACACACACAAGCCAATAGACACTTGCATTCCTACACTCTCATTTAAAAAAAAGAAAAGAAAAAGGATATTATTAGGGTTAAAGTTCCAAACTGTAATATCCCGTCCAATCGATGCTGATAATGTGACATAAGAGAAGTCATTAAGATATCAACATGGTAGGCTGAAATTAGCAAAAAGTTAAACATGCCATCAGAGCTGAGGAACCCAATGTGAGTTCCTTTTGCAAGGTGGAGATTGATAAAAAATAAATAAATAAATGAGTGATATACTATGGTGGCTGTGTATATGTCAGCTTCTTTTGATGTCTTGCCCTCTTGTGGCCAAAAATTCATTGACGCACTTTTAAGGGGACATTCTACAAAAGTACATCTCTCACTTTAAAGTTTGCAGCTCCTTAATGGAGATCAGCAGCTGCAGTCAGCTTGGATTCACAGCAAATACAATGAATTCCAATGGTGACAAAAAAACATAAAAACGTCCATAGAAGCTATAGCCAGACTGATACACGATTTTTCTAGGCCAATATTGATATTGATATTTGGAGGTTCCCGCTCCGCCCCCCTACCGGATGGCTGCTCGATAACTGAGCTCCCGTCCTCGTGGACTGAAAACACATATTTAACAACTAATTAACGGTGGTTTTTGAAAAAAAAGGAAGGTAAAGTGTGTCTTTTCCGACACAGCATTAAAAATGAGCCAAGGAACCCGCCGCAAGACTGAGACTGCGAGCAGCACAGCGACCGCACTGGAAGCTAGCACTACCGCAGCTAACGAGAAAACAGTTGCTGCTAGCATGATGGCTGAAGTTCTGGCAGAGATGAAAGGAATGAGAAAAGACATGACGGAGCGGTTGGACAAAATTGAAGACTCACTAAAAGGGGTGAAGGAGCAGATACGAGGCTGTGAAAGAAGACTGGACGAGGCCGAGCAAAGAGTGAGTAACACGGAGGATAACGGTGCACGAGCAGACCGGCTGCTGACCTACATGATACGGAAACAACGTTGTTTGGAAGCTCACTGTGAGGACATTGAGAACCGTTCGAGGAGGTCAAATCTGCGGATTTACGGAGTGAAAGAAGGCGCGGAGGGTGGTGAGAATATGCTCGATTTCACAGCAAGATTACTGAAAGTAGCTCTCAAACTACCCGACAACGATGACCTCGCCATCGAGCGCGCGCACAGGTCGCTCGCGGCCAAACCTATAAACACCAATATCTCCAGATCGATTGTGGTGAAATTTCTCCACTTCCAGACGAAGCAACGGATCCTGTACAAAGGCTGGAACACAAAAGAGTTGCAGTTTGAAGGGAGCCGTATCACCTTGGATCATGACTACTCCACCGCACTGCAGCGTAGGCGCAAAGAATATGGAGAGATCAAACGCCAGCTGAAGGAGCGCAACATCAGGTTCAGGTCTTCTTATCCAGCGGTGCTGAGAGTCACTTTGGATGGCGGGGAAAAGAGCTTCAACTCTGCGTGGGAGGCGGCGGACCAATTGAAACATCTGGGCATCACTGCAAAACTGTCAGAGGCCGAACTTATGGAGAAAGAGTTGCACCGGCGGGGGTGGACGGCTCCGCTCCGTCCCGGGGGGGAGCGGCTCACACGCGCATTGGTGAGAGATATTGAATCGCTCTCTAATTGATTAACTGTAGCTGAGGTGCGGAAATGAGAAGAGCATCCGACATAAAGTTAGTTCATGCACAACGGGTAAGTGGGGGCGTGGATCCTGTGACAATTGGACTGTTTTACACTTTTTTTCGGGGAGGGGGGGGGTCACCGATGTTTCACTGTTTTTTAGACAATATTACCAGAACACGTATAACGGATACGGAGTAGTGATGCCATAATCGGCCACGGACAGTTGGGAAAGCGCAAGGCATGAACAGTATTGTTACTAGCCGCCCTCTATTTGAAGTTTACCTAAAGAACAGAGTGTAGTGGTGAAAGGAGCTGTGCATTGGCTTTGGCGTTTCCAATTTATCATTTAAAGAAGTAGAAACTACGTGGATACGTTTTTCCATCAATGCATAGTTCTCAATCTATACCAGACGCTGTATCCCTTTCAGTCTGGCGTTAATACTGCTGTGTACGGTGGGCCACCCACCCCCCCATCCTATTATTATTAATACTGTTGTTTTAAATGGGACCTACTCCCCCCATCTATTTTTATGGTCTGATGCCTTCTAAATCAGGGCTCTTACTGAAACCACCAAAGCATTTGGTAATGAAAGACTGTGTGGTCCGAGGGGGGGACATCCAGGGGGAAACGAACGCAAGGAATTCTTATCAACATCTTAAGAATCTTGTGTTACTGTCTTAACAACAGACAGTTTTAGGCCCAGACATCCAGATGTTCTGGACACTCCTTTTTTCTGTCGCCACCCTGAATTTCGGTACGAGGGATAACAGGCCATGTGTAGTGACTTTGGGTGGCGAGCAGAGTAGGTTCACTGGACAGTGGACCACTACGTTGGAAGTCATTGTATTCCTTTTCGTAGTTATGTATATAGTTTTGTTCTTTTATTGTTGTTACTTGTTTGATACACTCCATGGGACAAGATGTTTACTATTGGCAGCTGTGGTGCCCCCAGTCATAATGCTCTGTCGTAAAGACCGTGCAAGACACATTATATACCCAGGCCTGCAGATAGCAGTAAAGCCCCATGGCTGGGCATTGACACCAGCAGTCCAAGATGTTAGGCTATAGGGTAGTCACATATAATGTGAAGGGTTTGCACAGCCCCCAAAAAAGAAGGAAAATATTAGATCAGCTTAAACAGATGAATTGTAGTATTGCTTACCTTCAAGAAACGCACTTGTCGGATGCCGAACATGAGAAAATGAATAAATCTTGGGCCTCACAGGTTTACTACTCCTCTCATAAATCTGGTCGCAGAAGGGGTGTAGCAATCTTGATACATCGATCAATACAATTCTGTTTTGACTCTTCATTTAAGGACAAAGAGGGACGTTATGTTTTGATTAATGGTACAATAAACGGAGTCTGGGTGTCAATGTTAAATGTATATGCCCCAAATGACAATAGCCCACAATTTATGAAAAGCATATTTAATTTAGTACTAGACAAAGCGCAGGGCATGTTACTAATAGCTGGAGATTTCAACTGTGTGCTAAATCCATTTCTAGATAAAAGCACAAATTCAAACATTCAACCAACAACAATGAGTAGAGCCCTTAAAAACTGTTGTGAAGAGTTTGGCTTTCTAGATGTCTGGAGATATAAACACCCGGGAGATCGAGATTATACATTCTTTTCCCACCCTCACTCCACATATTCCAGGATTGATTACTTTTTTGTGCCGAGTAATGAATCATTTAGGGCAATAGATTGTCAAATTCACAATATAACCCTGTCTGATCACGCACCAGTATCAATGGTTTGGGACGTGGGGAGGGTGACCACTTCTGGTAGATGGAGACTAAATACTTCCCTGTTAGGGATGCCTGCATTCCAGGCCACGATAAGGGACGAATTTATCTCATATTTGGAAATTAATGATAAGGAAGATGTGTCCCCAATAATACTCTGGGAAGCGGCTAAGGCGGTGTTACGGGGAAAGATAATTCAATTAGCTTCAACTTTTAAAAAGGTTAGGACAGCTAAACGTCAGGAACTGGAAAAGAAGGTAGGTGACCTTGAAAAACAACATAAAAAAAATACAACTTCTGAGAATTTGAATAAATTGAAAAAGGCCAAACAGGAACTTGATGACCTCCTGACGGAAAAAATTGAAAGAAACTTAAGGTTCTTGAAACAAAAATACTATGAGCATGGGAGCAGAGCCAGTCGCCTACTAGCATCTCAGTTGAGAAAACAATGTAGCCTTACAACAGTTCACAAAATTAAAAGTAACAAATCAGACAAACCATTCCTATATAAACCAAATGAAATTTCAGAAGCATTTGCTGCATTCTACAAAGACTTATACTCGGACAAAGACAGAGTAAGTGACCCAGCAGTATTTGACAATTACTTAAAATCCATTAAACTACCTACAATAGATCCTACCTCAGCTAAGTTCATTGACAGACCGATAACTAAAGAGGAAATTGAGAAGGCGATTAAAAATCTTAAAAACAACAAAAGTCCTGGTACAGATGGATTCACCAATGAATTTTATAAGAACTACATAGACCTCATCAGCCCAATCTTGGAGAGAGCGTACTCCGATGCTCTTGAGAAAGGAGAGCTGCCGTCGGCCTGGAGGGAGGCGATCATCTCCGTTATACCCAAAGAACATAAAGACCCCACAGACTGCGCCTCCTACAGGCCGATTGCGCTCTTAAATACAGACTGCAAATTGCTGACGTCTATACTGGCTAAGCGAGTCGAATCGGTCATCACCACTGTAATACACCCGGACCAGACGGGCTTTATAGCCGGCCGGTACTTGCCAGATAACGTTCGCCGACTACTTAATGTTATGGAGCATAGTAATAACTATCCATTCCCCTGCATGGCATTGGCGGTCGACGCTGAAAAGGCATTTGACCGCGTATCCTGGCCGTTTTTGCTTAAAACCTTGGACAGATTCGGATTTGGCCCAAACTTTAATAGATGGATCCAGCTGTTATATGCTGCCCCCCGGAGTATGGTCAGAGTCAATGGACATATATCCCAATCTTTTGATTTAGGTAGAGGGACACGCCAGGGGTGTCCGCTATCGCCACTCCTTTTTGCGTTAAGCATTGAACCACTGGCACAGATGATACGAGAGGACGTAAATATTAATGGAATAGAAATTGGCGACAAAATTCACAAGATCTCGCTATATGCGGATGACATTTTAGTTTATTTATCAGAGCCCCTAAATTCAGTTCCAAAGCTGATGGACTGCTTTGCCAAATTTGGAGCCCTCTCAGGATATAAAGTCAATGTTAATAAAACCGAAGCCTTGGCCCTGAACTCGCTTGTCACACACCAGATGAAAGCAGCATTTTCATTCAAATGGCCAAAGGATGGTATTTCCTATCTGGGAACCACTATAACACAAAACTTGGATAAGTTATATAGGGCAAACTACAATAAATTAATTGACAAGATATCCGTTGATCTTAACAGATGGGCTGTGCTGCCCCTCACTATCTCAGGCAGAATAGAGAGTATTAGGATGAATGTGCTTCCTAGGTTGTTGTTTCTTTTTCAGACGCTGCCCCTCGCACCACCAAAAAACATGTTCACAATTTTAGACCGCCTCATCTCCAGATTTATCTGGCAGGGAAGGCGCCCTCGGGTAAGATACAAAACTCTGCAGTTATCTAAACAACATGGAGGGTGGGGACTCCCTCACCTTAGACATTATTGGTTGGCCTGCCAGCTAAGGGCTTTGATAATTTGGATTTCAGATAAGACGGACACAAGGTGGTTGGAAATTGAGAAGTCACTCTGCACTCTAACACCTTTATCTAAGGTTCCATTCACTGAAAATAAATCCCTAGAAGAGACTCTGGGTAGATGGTCAAAAACTACTCTGGCAGCATGGAGAGAGGTGCAGAAGAATTTTGGCCTCCCTTGTGATATGTCAGTCTTGTCGGGTGTGGCTCATTTAAAGGGTTTTATACCTCTAAAATTAGATGCAGGATACAAAAGATGGGGACATCTAAACCTTAACTACATCCACCAACTCATTGAGGATCAGGAATTGAAGACATTTGAACAGTTGATGAATGAATTCGGCCTGCCAAGATCGGATTTCTATAGGTATCTTCAGATAAGAAGTTATTTGTTTAAGCACCCAGACTGGAACCGCATAAAAAAATCGGACTCACCTATTGAGCAATACCTGACAAAAATTCAAAATGGAAAGTACATAGGGAGACCAATATCTAATTTATACCGAATACTATCTGCCATGAAACAAGAAAACACCCTACACATCAAACAAAAATGGGAAGCAGAGCTCGAAACAGAAATAAGGGAGGAGGTTTGGGATAATATTGCATCAGAAATGCACAAAGTCACTAACGCAAACCTATGGAGAGAGTTCCAGTGGAAAATAGTCCATAGATTCTTCAGAAGCCCTCGAATCTTGGCCAAAATAGACCCCAATCGAACAAGTGAATGTTGGAGAGAGTGTGGGGAGGTGTCTGCAGACCACACACATATATTTTGGAAATGCCCCCTATTGGACAACTTTTGGTGTGAGATATTAGACCTATTGGACAAAGTATTTGTTTTTTCTCTACCCAGGGACCCACTACTGACCATCCTTGGGGTCATCCCTGAAGC
>NW_019450373.1:0-809 GCF_002814215.2 Seriola lalandi dorsalis | reverse complement strand
ATACAAACTATCAGACTGCATGTTCAAACTAATTTGGTTCGGTTGAAGGTCAGGCTTGAGAAAAGGTGAACTAAGGATTCAATGGTTTTGATCCTATCAAAGAATAACACGCTAAACCATATCACAGTGTTGGTTATAGGAGTGCTTCACAATGGATTCAGTCATAGAAGAAACTGATGGAAAGAGTTGGAGGAAACAGATTCCGCTTTTAATAAAATAATCAGTGAATAATCATGAGGGAAAAAAACAAAGTGAAGTTTTCAGTCTCAAAAGTCTGCCAGAACAGAACTGGTCTTCATGTAGATTTAATTACGTACTGCAGTCAGTATGTAAAGTCAATCCCCATCCATGGCCGTGGTTTTTTCCTTGAAGAATCAGTAATCAACAGGTGGCAGCGTCACCATCTGGGTGAAGTCCTCATAGTTGATAGTCCCGTTTGACTTCACATTTGCTTCTTTGAAGAGCTCATCCACTAGACAAACAACACAGAAATTGGCTTCATAAGTGAACTTGACGAGGGAGTGCTGCCTGAAAATTGTCTCTTCCAGTTATTCAGAAGTAAACACCAGTAAAACACAGTTAGATAGTCTCCTCTGGTCTGAAGCTGCTGAGCCAGACTGAGTGTGTTTGTTTTGCTTGGAGTCATCGTTCCATAAAATATGCGCAATGAAAAGCAAATGTTAAATCAATCACCTTATTATTGGGAATTTCTGCTCTATTAAAAAGCTAATCAGTTTTTCTAATCTGGTGAATTCAATTATTTGTTAATGAGAGCAACTTGTTTCTTAAAACCACCAGAGAGCCAAATC
>NW_019450372.1:0-955 GCF_002814215.2 Seriola lalandi dorsalis | reverse complement strand
GGCAGGTGGGTGGAGGAAGTAAAGAAGAGTGAAGACTAGAAGACAAAGGAAAGAGATAAAGAAACACGAGAGCAGGAGGGAGAGGAAGTCGTTTGTATTGGGGCTGTTATCGTGTGATTTGGCCTCATGGATAAAGTTTTAAACATTAGACATGAAAGCGAATCTTTAAAACGTACAGTGTTTATAGAGAGAGAGCGTGTGGGAGAGAGACAAAGACAAAGAGATAGAGAGGAAATGAAAGAATGACGTGAGTGAAACCACAATGCATCCGTCGCTGTGAATAACTCCAGGAAGAACACAGACGTGTAAAACTCCTCCTCCTTTATGATCATTAATAAGATGCTGAACCAAAATCTGACCTTTCTTCTATTTTTTTAAATCGCTTGTTACGTCCCAACGTTAATGACTGAACAAAAAAACTAAAATAATCATTTTTTTCTTATTTTTGAAAATTGAAATTTACACTAAAAGTCTACAGTTATTCTAGCAGCTCTTTAATCTAATGCTTTGAGCTAAACGCTAACATCAGAATGCTAACATGCTCTTGATAATAATGCTAATATGCTTATGGTTAGCAGGTACAATGTTCAATGTTGGGTTCGGCTACATGCTAATGCTAGCATGGCTATGGTTAGCAGGTAAAATGTTCAATGTTGATTTCAGCTACATGCTAATGGTAGCATGGCTATAGTTAGCACGTACAATGTTCAATGTTTAATCTTGGTTTGAGCTTAATGCTAATGCTAGCATGGTGACAAGCACATGGTGTTTACCGTGTTCACTATCTAAGTTTAGCGTGTTGTTGTTAAAAATGTGTTTCTTTTAAGATCTACTGGATGTCACAACATATTCAAATCCACATGAGGGACATATTAATGTGTTTGGTGACCAATAAACAAATCTTGTTCAACTTGCCACCACTGCTAATTCTGCTATTAGTGCTAATGCTGCTGCC
>NW_019450371.1:0-997 GCF_002814215.2 Seriola lalandi dorsalis | reverse complement strand
AATACACTGTTGAAACTTCTCCCTCTAGAGGTCTCTCAATAGAAACAATAACAAAAGACAGTGTTGGTGATGTCATGAAAAAGCATGGGATCATGGGAGTTGTTGTCTTCACCATCATTACAAGCTCCTCCTGGTTTGGATTCCTTCAGTGTCAGTGGTTCAGGAAATCCATCGGACCCGGTGATTCTAACCGTTAAAAACTCTGAATAAAGCAGGTTCACATTTAAAGTCAGTGTTTGTCGCTGTACGGAGGACAGAGACTCAGGGAAGAGCTGGAGCTGAGATTGATGCTAACCTTTGTTCTGATTGTTTCTCTGATAACTTATGAAGCAGACGTTCAGCAGGTGTTTACCAGAATTATCCACAGAGGTTTCCTCCTCTCCATAACAAACACACCAGGGGATTAAAACCAGTAGAAACTCTGAAGAAAGCAGTTTGACTTTAAAACTCAGAGATTCACTGACGGCTCTGCCCCTTCCGGTAGATGGCTTCTGTGTTCAGGGACCAGTCCAGGTGCACGTCTAGGTATTTATAAGTGTGCACCACCTCAAGTTTTGCTTTGGTTTGGACTGTTGTGGTTGATTCTCGGGACTCTCATCAGCCAGCAGACATAGCTGGTGAACATAGAGGAGCCAGATGTTTCCCTCTGGAGCTGGTGAAGACCAAAACCAGAGCTAAAAGAGAGGGGAAACTGGAGTGAGATGAATCTGAATCATGGGTCACCAAGAGCTGAACCAGAAAACTTGACTGTTCTTCTGGATCATGTAGTGGTGGTGTGGTCGTCTCCTTCCACTGTTTCTATTGGGCCAGTTGCAGTTACAGCTGATGCTGTTTCTGATGTAGAATAACAGCTCATCAAAACTAGTTTCTTTCTCTCAAGTGTTTACCTGAAATCTGCTGTATTTTTATTGGCTCAATCAGAAAACAGCCAGCCAATCAGAAGAGAGGCTCTCTTCTGACTGGTTCACTGAGCTGTTGTTACTAGAGCTCCAGAGAG
>NW_019450370.1:0-766 GCF_002814215.2 Seriola lalandi dorsalis | reverse complement strand
CTATACAACACTTCAGCCAAAGGAAGTGGACTAATCTAATTATTATTGTTTATTTATTATCAACTGTTATTATTATTATTATTATTATCAACAATGAGCTAATGGGCACATGAATTTCCCCTAGGTGATAAGTATCTATCTATCTATCTATCTATCTATCTATCTATCTACTTCTTTATAACCTGCTACCAGCAGAGCAAAGACCAATGTTTATATATTATCACAAAAATCAAACACAGCTACTCAATGGTACATACAGACAAGACATAAAAAAAACCTGAATGATACGTACTGAATGCCGAAGGACACCAGAGACACACCAACGACTAGCAGGTCTAATAGGTTGAAGTAGTTTCTACAGAACGCCCCTTTATGAAGGAACGCTCCAAATGCTGTCATCTGGAAAGATGGACAGAGGAGACACAGAGTCAGGACTGAAATAGACAGACCTGCCTACAAACATGTATATTCATATATGGGCACAACTTAAAGTGAGGCTGAGATGGGATTTAAATTATAATAACTGTTTAGATGATCTGTTACTAAAATCATATAACGGTATTAATTCTTATAAGGGCATTCTGTGTGTACCAAAACTGTAGTTTCATAATTTATTCTTGGATATCCTCTTACATTAACATTAAGTTTGCATTTCAAACACGAGTGTTCATGACAACAGTTCACAATGTAATTTGATTTGCAGTCGCACACTTGACGGTCCTGCACTGAAATGAAGCAATAATGTTGTGATACTTTGAGCAGGCAC
>NW_019450369.1:0-1110 GCF_002814215.2 Seriola lalandi dorsalis | reverse complement strand
GCTCATTAAAATATATTGGTTTTCATGACATCAAGGGACCCACCGCCAGCTATGGGCCTGTGACCTGTTTTGGTTCCTGATGTAAAGTTTCAGAAATTAAGTCTAACAAGATATTCAACTGGCTATTATTACAGTATACAGTGCATTATCATCCTATAAATTTTCATTTTATTGGATCATCAGTTCAGATCAGAATAAGAATGAAGCAGATTGGTTGCTCACCGCTCTGTTGTACAGACAGATGTTACTAAGATGTTACTGTTAATGGGCTTTGAAAGGAAAGTCAATGATGTTCTTTCTTAAGGAGAATCCAAAATGAATAAAACATATCTTTTAATAAGACTATGGGTCTACAGTCGTGCTAGCAGCTGTGAGGCTGTACTGTGTAAAGAAACCTACCATTAGTCCAAACTTTGTTTTTGATTTTTGACAGTCATAGAGAAATATAATTGATAATTAGCCAGAGATTGGTGTCAGAATAAAGGTCTTTAGCAACCCTTATTAGAAGGGTTTACCATGGTGTGAGCATGTAAGTGTTGTGCATGTATTATAGTTTATTTATGAGGATGGTGTAGGCAGAACACGAACCCTTCAAAGGGTAATTTCTTTCCATTTAAGCCTTCAACTCCCTGGCACTTGTCCGTTCATCCATCCATCCATCCATCCATCTATCCATCTATCCATTCCATTTTAGCTTAATTCAGGGTTGGGTTATGGTGGCAGCAGGCGAAGCAAGGCAGCCCAGACATCCCTCTTGGCAGCAACGTTTTCCAACTCCTCTTGGGGGATCCTGAGGCGTTCCCAGGCCAGATGAGACATATTCTCCCTCCAGCATGTTCTGGGTCTGCCCTGGAGTCTCCTATCAGTTGGACGAGCCCCGAAGACTTCCACTGGGAGGCAGCCAGAAGGCATCCTAATCAGATGCCTGAACCAACTGGCTCCTTTTGACCTGAAGGAGAGCTCCTCAGCCCATCTCTAAGGCCGAGCCCAGACACCCTATGGAGTTAACTCAGGTCACTACCCAGAGATCACGACCATCAGTGGGGATTTGAACATAGATCGACTGGTAAATCGAAAGCTTTGCCTTCCAGCTCGGCTCCTTCTTCACCA
>NW_019450368.1:0-1112 GCF_002814215.2 Seriola lalandi dorsalis | reverse complement strand
AAGCAGTGACAGGACAACACTGTGGCAACAGGAAGTGTTTATGCTGAAGTACAGCTGACGCCAATCAAATGAATTTTGCGGCGACTGGGCGAAAAGCACAGTTTTAATTTGAGTGGAAATGAAAGGAAACCAGGTTGGAATTCACACTGGTATTTAAAGTTGAACTAACATTGTGACATTATGTTGAACTAGAAACAATTTAGAAAAGGTTTCTTCCTGATTTTCCTCCAACTATAATCAGCTGCACGACTCAAGACACTTCCTGGAAGTCCTGGACGTGGGCAGGACCAGCATGATGATTAAAACTAATTTACATGTTTGCTACACAGCTCCAGAGCCTGTAGCACAAGTGTCTCTGTCCACTTACACATTTTGTGGCTAATGAGTTTTTGCTTTAATGAACGCCATCTGCCTAATTTCACCAGCTTGTATGTGGAAGCTGAAACTGCCTGAACTACCTGCAAGGGATCAGGGTTTGATGAATACATGACTGAGCGGGGGGGTTTGTCACAGCTCCAGGTCCAGGTTCATTCTCAATTCTCATCTTCGTTTCACTCTTGATACGTTTGTACATGAAGCTCCATGTGAAGATTTTTGATTCAAGGTCAGTTCAGTTTACATTTGAACATAAAGATGGCTGCTGCAGCAGCCTGCGAGACACAACAACAGCATTTCCAGCAATGAAACAATATTTTGGAATGAAAAACACCCCTGTGGAACAAAAGATGTTTTTCAGATGTTGTCTGACGTAGCTCCGCCCCTCACCTGACCCGAGACAAACCAGGAAAAAGATTGTTATCATTCACTAAAGAGATGCTTGTTTGAAAAACAGTCGATCAGATTCCTCTGCACACCAAACTAACAACTTCCTCTGAGTGAGTCCAGCTACAGGAGAGACACTGCCGCTTCAACCTGCTGAGACTCCACACACTGAAGGTGAGTTTGACAAAAACCACGACTCAGAAAGTGATTTTTTTAGTAAAGTCAGGTGGGGAGCCACGACTGACTGTGCTTTCTGTTCTGCTGTGTTTTCAGCTTCACTCAGACTAAATGGCTTCCAGATTAGAGGAGGATTTCTGCTGTGCGATTTGTCATGAGGTCTTCAGAGACCC
>NW_019450367.1:0-801 GCF_002814215.2 Seriola lalandi dorsalis | reverse complement strand
AATTGATGTTTTGACTGTAAAATCTGCACACTTCCTCTCACAGCCATCCAAATTCACATGCAAGATCAGGGAGGAAGTGGATATACATGAAATTGATCACATGACTCTTATGTTATCCCTTATTGGTGAAAGTGATGCTGTTACAACTATCCCTTTGTTACAACCATCCCCGGTCTCCCCTACTCCAGGACTTTAAATCAAGTAAAATTTTGACTGAACAATTCTCATTGGTATCAGGTAATATTTGACCAGACGTATCTATACTTTGACTCAAGTAATGCAGCTTTTTACTTTGTCCAGCTCTGGACATATTATATCCTGTTGGATGCTACACATAGGTCAACTCAGGTCTTACTGCTGGGCAGCTGGTATATCCTACATACCTTGAACGCATCGAAAGAAACACACTGTGGCTCCGTCATTACGCACATCGACGCAGCCGGCTCGTCCAATCAGGTGAGGAGTCTGAAGCTCAGGAAAGAAGCAGATGATATGGCAGCTTTGAGAGCGACCAGGTGGAACTTGCTTTGTTAAAACGGCCAAACGTGTAAATATGAAGACTGTGTGACTCGGACTCCGCGTCAGAGCAGCTGCTCGAGATGATTTACTTAATGCTCATTTCCGCGTTGTCCGGAGCAGTCGTTACGTTGATATTACAGTTCTTGCTGATTTACCGGAGGAGCCCCGAGCCCGTGAGCAGGACAGTGCAGTATGTCAAAGTAGTGCCTGATAACGCGCTGAAGGATTACTTTAATACCCAACATGCCGAACCAGGACAGCAGCAGCAGGACAGCACGACAT
>NW_019450366.1:0-951 GCF_002814215.2 Seriola lalandi dorsalis | reverse complement strand
ATCTTTGTTTAACATCATTTTACAGTTCCCATGTTCTCATTTATGCAACTTTTGCTTAAAGGATGATGACAGACAATGGTGAAATAATGAGGAGGAGATTAAATATAAAATGATTATTACTGAAATCTGCACATCAATCTGTAACATTTAGATCAAAGGCTCAATTATATGCTTAATTTTAAATAACTGTTTATTTCCATTGGAGCCATTATTTCCCCATCAGCAATCTTTTAATTTAATCTTCAACTGTGAAGTAGCCTACAATATGAGCGCTATTAATTCATCATCGATCATCTCTCAGATGTTTGATAATGATGATTGAGATGTCACTGCGATGATAGCTCACAGGTACGTGGGATAAATTAACGGTATGGCTGCTATAAATAACCACAGCTGTGTGTAAAGGTCGTGTGTGATGACAGCTGCTCACTGCAGTTGGAGAACCTGTGACGCAATCAGCAGGAAGTCACATACCCTCCAACTCAAAACCATGTGATTCCTGTTCAGATCAGACGAAATAACATGTAAGTAAGACATGATGACAGACATTACTGGGAGAAGTAACTTTAATGTAATTATTGTATTGTAATTCATGCATTTCTCGTTAATGTGCTGCTGCCCCACAAAGGAAATAAAGAACAAAAATACAAGAATAAAACTACAATAAAATGAAATGATCTTTTACCCACTCTGACTGACAGAACCCTCAAACATATTTCCATGTGCACTGTATAAGGTAACTGGATAATGTGACCTGTTTACATGCTCCACAGTAAACCATCAGAAAGGGAAACTTTTAGTCAAGCTGCCATTTTGAAGATACACGTTTTTTTTTACTGAGAAACAGGATTTGTCACTTCCTGTTTTCGCACCATAACACCCTCAGAATTCACTCAGCATGCTTTAACCAGAGGACAAAGCAACACAGCCCCGGACACAGCAACACTTGAC
>NW_019450365.1:0-1277 GCF_002814215.2 Seriola lalandi dorsalis | reverse complement strand
AACGTTTAACCTTCGCCATGAGATAACACAACGCCTGTGAAAACTCTTGAAGTGACTCTCCTTATAACTGCCTCCTAGAAAAGAAACTCTGTTGTAGGGAAACACAAGACTTAGAACAGCCATACAGATCTTGTAGAATAGACAAAATTTCCTTAGTGTCCTCCCTTTCTGCTCTAGGTCTGTACCTAATCTCATCTTTTGCCTCCCCCTCTCGATGGTCAAAAATAAAATAAGCTTGATCAACAGATATCAACTGCCTAGCTCTTATCGTGGCCCTCATTTCCTCAACCCAATCCTCCACTGGGATACCATATGTTCCCCTAAAGGTTGGGCATTTTCGTTCCCTAGGGATATAAAGCAAACACTCAACAGGGAGGGAGTCATTGGGAACAGAGTTTTGAGAACCAACCAGATGTCCAGGGCCTGAACCCAAAGGGAGTGAGGTGGCTGCTGCTCGCTCCTGCAGTAACTGCTCCTTTTCAGCACGCAGCTGCTGAACCAAGTCTGTCAATTCTTACAGCTCACTGGCCATGGCTTAGTTGAGAAAGTCAATAAGGACCAAGTTAATTGAACAGTCCAACTTAGTCGTGAGGACCTAGGGCAAGTCGGCACAGCACTCGGCAAGTCCCTCAATATGCACACTGCTTTCTTTTGGTTTAAAGCTGCATACAAATAACTCCCCCACCAAAAACAAACAAACAAACAAAAAAATATCTAGAATAACTCTATTAACTCTAATAATAATCCTTGTCTCAAACCCACCAAAATCTGTCACTGCATCCTGCCAACAATGCCAGAATGTGGCCGGGCCATGGCAAGGCCTGGATTTAACTAAAAACTTGGGTACTACTGACCCCCTTTAATACCTCAGTAACAGTTAGTCCCTCTTTTGTCATCTGTATCAATAAGGTATCTGTGGACTGAGACAAGGATTTCCCCCAAGATTACAAATTTATTTAAAAGGTCATTATATAAAAACAACAACAATTTATTAAAGTTGAGAGAAAGAAAAAACAACAATGGAAAATATAAGTGCCTCAAGTTATAATTTGTCCCATGTATAAATGAATATCAGGAACACAAAAAAAAGGAGCTGTAGGATTAGCAGCTGTGGCCACAGACAGGGAAGGGAGAAAATTTAAACTGGGATAGAGTACACACAGTTTTATCCAGCCAAAGTGCATTAGAGTTTATTTCGCATCAACCCACAAGAGACACCAGCAGAAAACATCTGCACGACCTCCTGCAGAGAAGCCGAGCAGAAATCAAGAGTGCCC
>NW_019450364.1:0-962 GCF_002814215.2 Seriola lalandi dorsalis | reverse complement strand
CCTGAGGTAGACGGTTTTGTCAGGAGTCGGCCTTATTTACCGCCTCTCTTCGCTCCTGTTTACATTATCGATCGGCAGGGTTGCTTTAGTTCCACCATACATCAACTTCCCCCCCGCCCCCTGCTACTCCTCCTCCTCCACCCCAATGTTACGGCTGCTAGCTCACATTACCCAGAAACACAGAGGGTGGTGAGGGGTGGTGGTGGGTGTTGGCTCGATGGGGAGATGGAAAGCTAGCGGAGCATGTTAGGATGTGTGAGGGATTTATGTGTGAAGGAGACAGTGTGTTGTGGATAGTGTGTGTATAGAGCGTGTGTGAGCAGCAGTATTAAAGGGAGTGGATGTGTGTCTTGTGAAAGTGTGTGTGACTTGACTGTACGAGCTTGTATATGTGTGTACATTCAAAATACCGAAAACACCACCCAATGTGTTGTGCATGAGGCTGTTGTTTGGTCTAACAAATGACGTATCTATTACACTGCATGGCCAAAAGTATGTGGACGTTATAACGGCATGTGATTATTGAGCATATTCCAAGAACCATCGATCGGCCACCGCTACTGGGCAATAAGACCGGGTGAACAGTTGGTGTTAGATGGGGTTGAGGTTGTTGTTCTGTACAGCCAGTCATATTCTTCCTACACCATTTCTTTATGGATCTAGCTTCGAGCACTGTCATGTTGAAACAGGAAAGGACCTTCACCATCTGTTAGCCTACAGGATGTCTAAAATATCCCTTAGTCCTATTTATTTGTCTCCTGTAGAAAAAAAGGCCACATTGAGCTCCCACAATTATCTTATCTTTGGCAACACATTGAGCCTCTAAGTTCATCTTCGCTAACTCCTCCTTCACAGTTTTACACTGGGTCTTTTTGGTTTTGCAGCTTTTCTTTTGGACAACCTTTAGGATTTTGTTTCTTCTTCTGTGTCCTGCTGTCCTTGTTGTTTAGGTCTAAATAGGC
>NW_019450363.1:0-1125 GCF_002814215.2 Seriola lalandi dorsalis | reverse complement strand
ACTTTTGGTTTAACTAGAAAGCTGGGGCAATATCACTTGATCAAAAAGTAATAGTAAGGAAATAGAACGGCTCTACATTTCCCAGGTTTGTACCAATTATGCAAATATCCACACCCACTTACTATGGCAAAACAATTAACTCTTTATGAAACATACATGCATGAATATACAAACCCTTATAGAAATTATTATCATCTGAGGAGAGTATTCATGTAAAATGGCTTACTTTATATCTTTTCTTCATCTCAAACCCTCTATGTAAACTAAGGAAAGGCACAAACCAAACAGTGAACTGGGTCACTCTTGCCTCTTACACAACAGCTGATACCATTTCAGGCCTGTTTTTCTGATCAAACCAGAGCACTCCTAACAAATTGCCAAAGGTAATTTATCCTGTCGGTTTTCCTAGTGCACATCCAAGACCATCAGAAACAAAGGTGTCCTTCTAACATAAACATTAGGTATTGTATCTACAACCATGTCATATCTCAGAGCCCATAACAGCATACTTATTTGTGGAATAGCATTCTGTGATTTCTCTCCCCAAACTTTCTTGACTTAATCTAACTGCTCACACTATGCATTAGTGTCAGTCTCCAAATATTTGCCTGTCCATTTTTTCTATCATACTTTCTGTAAATGCTTTCAATTCCTAATCAGCTTCGTCCCAGAATACAAATAATACCAGAAATTTATTTAAGTCTTGCAGAACACAATTTTCTTTCCCAGGCAGCCAGGACATGAACAGTGAGTGTGCACCCAGCTAGTAAATACTGCAGGGTCACATTTTTTCAGAGTCTGTGGTATGTAGGTCCTAAATAGGCAGGATGTTGTGCAGTATGGGAGACATTTCCTTGTTTTGCTAGAGGAAGGACATTTTTTAAACCTGACTGTGGTGGTCTGCAGGGAGCTTGGCTCCTCTTAATAAGACATGGGCTACCCTGAAAACATGATGTGTGAAATTTTGGGGGTAACTCTAAAATATTGACAACATGCTATTTTTGCAACGCATTTCTATTTTTCTATATCTTCATCATGGATCATGAAATAAACATCTCTCTCTCTCCCCTCGGCATTCCACGCCTCTGTGGTTGTGAACAACACAGCAAGCAGTAGAGGTTACTT
>NW_019450362.1:0-848 GCF_002814215.2 Seriola lalandi dorsalis | reverse complement strand
CTTTATTATTGTTTAAAAGCTTGTTTACAGAACCTTCAATATGAAGTAGAGCTGATGCTGATGGATGATGTTAACCTCATAATATCAACAACATCAAGGAACCATGAATGTCTGTAAAAAATGTTTGTGCTAATCCATTTAACAGAATAAGTGAAAACTATGACCTGCTGGTGGCGTTAGAAGAAAAGTCAGGTGATAACCAAAGTGTTTAGCATTAGATATTCAGGTTTTAGGATCTGTAACAAATTTAATGGTAATTAATCCAATAGCTGTTGACGTTTATTTTACTTGAAGTCAAATATTTCAACCAGTCTGTGTTCATTCTCTGCCGTACCCTAAATATCTGCACAAAACCTAAGGGAAACCATTCGAGCGGTTGCTGAGATGCTTAGAGGTGAACCCTGAGCCATCACTTAGTTATGCTGCTACAGGTCTACACTGCTGTGGATACTCCCATGATGCACTGAGCACTCACTCTCTCTCTTTCTCTCTCCTTTCCCATGCATTTATATCATACTACTGCATGACTTAATTGAGTTTTCTCTCTCTCCCGTAGTTTTTGCTTCTCTCTCTCTCTCTCTCTCTGTCCTCATTCTGCAGGTCTCTCTTCCTCTGGAGATGCAGGATCCAGATCTGACACAACTATTCATTAACATAACTCTTCAGCTGTTGGTGACTTAAAACACGCACAATAATTTATCAGTATGAATAATATCTAGTCCTCTGCCACCACCAACCATTGTTCCACTTGGTCTGCATAAATATTTTTTGCATTGTGCATTACATTACATTGTTTCATAGTTTAGAGTCTGGTAAACTGGTACCAGTAGATAAGGTAGCAGTTGGTT
>NW_019450361.1:0-1399 GCF_002814215.2 Seriola lalandi dorsalis | reverse complement strand
TGCATGCATGCATGCATGCATGTGCGCTCGAATCTATTTGATTCAGCTTGGTTCTGTTTTATTTCCTGCTCTCATACAGTCCTGCAGGAAACTTTGATCTGCAGATAGCATTAGCTGTTAGCTAATATATAAATCGCTTATTGAGGCAACTTTCCCGTCAGTGGATTATGGTGACATTTTATATATGCATGCCTCAGCTACGACTCTGAAGCCCTTGGATACTGTTTATCACCCTGCACTAAGATTTATCACTGGTGATATTTATAATACGCATCATTGTGAGCTGTGTGGCAAGGTTGGGTGGGCTGTAAGGTTTGACAGACACTGGGTTTTATTTATTTATTTATTTATTTATAAAAGGCCTTTACTGCATGGTTTCTTACCCCCTTACATAAATTCATTGCTGTCTTTCAGTGTGGGCCTTTACCCAACTTGCTCAAACAACTAGATTTCGTTACAGGTGGCGGCTGTTTTTTGACTGAACTTGGAAACTCTAATCTTAATTTTCTCAATCTCAATTTTATCCTTAGGGCATTTCAAATGTTTAATTTCTTATTTCATTGGAGATTTTCTTTTTTTTTAGCTGATTTATTTGCTTTAAATTTTAATTGCTTGATTGGGTTTCACCATTTTACTAATTTTGCTTGACAGTGTTTTTACTATGTATTAGCATTTTTAATCTAACTTACTTCTACTACTACTTGGTCCCTTGTTTTTTTTTTTTTTTGTTCACTTTCTTCCCCACTCTGTTATATATTATACACAAGGTCTCTAACACAATTTGTTTCCAAGTTAAAATTAAAGGTTGAGTGGATGTATATATCATATACACATAACATATGTAAAACTAACCAGAACGGGGGTCATAAAGATAATGGGGTTGAACTACATTGTAAAGTTCTGCTTCACTGGCAGCCTATATAAATCAGCTGTAGCTACAGGACAGAACAGGATAGCTTAGTGGCACAGATTCACAAACTGGGTCAGAACAACTTTCATTATCTACATAAACTATACTTACATCATGTCACTGCCAATTCTCAGTGAGACCAGAGAGTCAGTACAGAGAGTTATTATACCAGATACAGCAGCTATACTGTCTATGCTAGAGGAATGACTAAAATGTTACATCCCCCAGAGATTTGCTTTACTGCACAAGGATAGTCGGTAGCTTTTTATCCCAAAATGGGATATTGGCATTTGAGAGAGAGGGTGACAGCAACCCTGACAAAATGATGCCCTCACAAGTGAAGATGTAAAGTATGTGTGAATGTATAAATTGATGGTTACTTTGATAGTAACGAACATATCACAAAGAAAAACTCTACACAATCATGTGCTGTATAAGTATTTAGTCTGTTAAATCGTTAATTTGCAACACCAGTCCCTTTAAGGGTCT
>NW_019450360.1:0-1013 GCF_002814215.2 Seriola lalandi dorsalis | reverse complement strand
TATTAGATCAGACTTATATTTCCATTATCTGTAGGTGACCAAATCAGAGCGTAAACGGGAATTTTAGGGCAAAAACATTTAAAAATCGTAAACACAGGTTATAAACCGCAGGATTTTAAGTCTAATTTAAGGTCTAGTATGAATCTGTTTGGTAAAGAAATGAAGGAAATAAGAGAGAAACATGATCAGACAAGCTGATACGCTACAAGTAGTTTCACAACCAAGTAAAAACAAGAGAGACGGAGCAGCTGTTCCAGATGTTACCGGCACAAAAAGACAGATTTAAAGAGTCACTGTTGAGGTGCACAGGTGTGTGAGAGGTCCGGTGTGAACACGCCTCCTCTTCTCGCGCAGTGTTTCGTGTCAGTGCTGATTTTATCTGGCTTACAGGTTTAAATACGGGTTTCGTGGTTCTGCGTCCCGACCTGTTTTCAGGGGCTGCGTTTGTCATTTCTCCTCACCGCATCCGGCGTACTCGGCGTCCTCGTCGGATCCGTCCTCACAGTGTTTGATCCCGTCACAGACCAGAGACTGGAACAGACACTGGGCTCGGTTCTTGCAGACAAACTCCATGTAGCGGGTGCACAGGGGGTCTGAGGGGCAAAGAAACAAAGCAACACACGAAATGACGCATCAACAACACGCAGCGTAAAGAAGAAGTTGCTGTTTCCCGGCGTCTTTATATGTTCCTGTCTCCAGGTAACCCTGTTGTTTTGTTAGGGAGGCCGGAACGCCGCCATCTTGGTCTGTGTGAGTCAGTGGCCTCTTCAAAAAGCGCAACTCACACTGAATCTGAATGTGTGCGTCACTTCTGCGTGTTTACAGAGTGTAGGACTGTGTGTGTTGTGTACGTCTGACGCCTCGCGCCTCGGGAGGGGTCGCTCACCACAGTTGTGTTCATCGGCGCCGTCCGGACACTCCTGGATGCCGTTGCAGTGGACGGTGGCCGGCAGGCAGGTGTCGTTGGAGCAGAGGAAGCCTTTACACCGAGTTCCCTCTGGAAACGAACACAC
>NW_019450359.1:0-884 GCF_002814215.2 Seriola lalandi dorsalis | reverse complement strand
GCTACAGTGTGCATAACTAATCTGGTTTACACTCATAATGCAAAAGACTGTCAGGGTGAAGGATGATGTCTCCTTGCTGACTAAAGGCTTATCACTCATCGACAGGGTTCATGTGTAGCCACCACCTTGTGAGGCTCTCAAACTGGGAGTGATGAGATGATTTTCATTCTTCACTCTTTCATTCTTCTCTAAGCTTTACAAGTATTTCACTGAGCAGTCATTTCAACAGTAGACCTTGACACCATTTCCGCATGCTTGATAGACAGACAGAGAGACGTACTGTGGAGTATAGTTTTGAGCAAAAATAACTAAAAATGCATGCATGAAAAATGCTTCTGAATATGGAAAATCATTACACACAATCAAGTGGTGGCATGTGGAATTCAGGGCACTAAAAATAATGAGCAGATGCTCTGCACCCCTTCCGTACCACTTGCCTGGCAAGATCCACCATTGTGTGGAAAGATACACAAAACAAGAGGTTAATTACATTCTGGAGATGCATTGTCTTTTCTTCATCAGTCTGCAACTCTCTGATGAATTTTAGATATGAGCAATCTTAGGAAACCTTGCAGAAGTTATTTCAATTTCATTGTTTCACTTCTAATTCAGAAGCTATAATAGGCTGTTTGCTGTTTGGTTAACTAATTCCAGGGAAATTTTGAGTGCCACGGGGGCTACTGCTGGGATGAGTACATGATTTATTTCCAGTGTTCAAAAGTCACCCTGATCATATTCTGGTTTTGAGAAATGTCTTGATATAAAAGACTCTGATATAAAACAATGTCACATCCCTCCATCATGTATTATGTGGGAAATATCTCATATTCTGTGTTGTTTTTTTTAATAAAACAAGAGGCGACATGTCTTCAAACTGGCATTTA
>NW_019450358.1:0-871 GCF_002814215.2 Seriola lalandi dorsalis | reverse complement strand
AGAATTTAAAAGATGCTAATTGGATTATTAACTTTTTTTCTTCACCTGGTTGCCATGGGCGATGGTCTGAATGATGATAGTTAGTTAGTTACACTTGGTTATTTGACAAAGCTAGATCTATACACTATATAAGTGCAGTGTATTACAATGGCAGTGGCTGTATGAGTCCTGTACTTTACATACAAAATGACAATGACACAAATGAATGTAATGTGCAATCTTTTATAGAAGACTATTGGTGCCTCCTTGTGGCCACATTAACATTAGCATGCTAATCCTGTACTAGGTAAACCAATTAGACATTAAATGGAGCATCAAGCCAAAGTAAGAATACCATCCGTTTAGGCAGTGACACTGCAGGTCAGGAAACCCAGAGTGACTGACCTCTGTTACTATGTAGGCAGAAGCATGATACATAATGCAAACCATGAGTTTGCTGCTCATTCATCACCATGGCTGGCATGAAGCTATACTGCACTGTTTAAGGATGTAATCATCATTTATATCAGATTTAGACTTGAATTTTGACCTTTGAAACACAAACAGTTAAGTTCTGGTTTCCTGTTTAAAGAATCAAACCCACTTTGCAGACTGGTTAACTGTGAGTGTGAGTGTGAGTGTGCGTGAACACATTATTCTTACATGTGTTGTGAGGGCTCTTGCAATGACTGGTCCCACCATGCCAGGAATGGTAGCAAAGGTGTTGGTGATTCCCAGCAGAATGCCAGCATATCTATGGAGATAAACACACAGATTGTTAAATGTGACAAGTATTTATTAGCCTGCAAAACTAACTCCAGTATTTACTGTGTAGATATGAAGAAATACTCTGCATACACCCAGGATGTATAATTCTGAAATCATCGTCTTG
>NW_019450357.1:0-814 GCF_002814215.2 Seriola lalandi dorsalis | reverse complement strand
TGTGTGTGTGTGTGTGTGTGTGTGTGTGTGTGTGTGTGTGTGTGTGTGTGTGTACTCTTATGTAACTGCGTGTGAGGAGAAAACCTATTTTTGTCGATATCTGGCCTCTGCTGATAATACCTCCATCCACAAATAAATCACAACCTCCCATCCTTGACTGTATCTTATGTGTTGCATCACTGCTGCAGCGTTGTGTCAAAGACATGTTATCAACTTTTTAAAGGGCGGATCTGTGGTTGTTTTCTTTGGGAGGACACCTGATGCGTGAGTCGTGCCATCCACTGAGCCAACTATAACATCATTAACTTGTCCATCTCTAACAGGCTCATCGCCGCCTGTGAACAGGATCAGTTTCACAAGTCGACTGCTGTGAGTCAGAGCAGGAGAACAAAAACTATTCAGCTCACATCACACCATCACATTCACTTGACAGAAGCCTGGAACAGTGTGAGGGGTCGCAATGATCAGTCGTGCTTTTAACGAGACTGTCCTCACCAGAGAGAGGACATCGGTTATGATTTCCTAACACGTGGCAGTTGTGCGAACGACGACGACAAAGTAATGTGTAATTGTTATATTACCAGAAACAGAGCAGACGGTTGTGTGACATCTCACACACAAAGCTTTAACAACACAACACCGTTTGGTTCATTTGGTCCATGTTGCATTTTAGTTTAGTTCTGGTTCGTGTTCACACTGTAAACTTCAAGTTGCTCTGACTCGTTGATTAGATGGTTTTGGTGATGTCAAATCAAATTCCTGTGACTGACAGTTGGTTCTGTTTAATATTAGTATTATTAGACAGCGAACTGAT
>NW_019450356.1:0-1009 GCF_002814215.2 Seriola lalandi dorsalis | reverse complement strand
CCCGCCTGTGTTCCCCAGGGGCCCCCCGGACAGACAACCAGGCCCACAAGGCCAGAGCACGCTCATGCAGTCTGGATGCACTCACACACTCACACGCACACACACACACATATACATACATTAGCATACATGCATACACATGTAGGCGTGCGAACATGGACACTGCCTTTGTCTGGAAATTTAACTTTCAATGTAAAAAGTCTGTGGATGTAAAAACACTGATTTACATTCACGAAGCACAAACAGTGAGACACCGGCTCCACCGTCTCTCACCACAAACAAATACAAGTCATTTGTCTTGCTTTGTGACCACATATACTCCAGCATTAACACGGCCACACTCAATATGCGTCTCAAATGCACATTATGTCTTCTGGGCCTTTTCCACTGTAATGTGAGTTTCCATTTGTGCTGGAATATGTTGATGCGTGTTTTTATTTCAGCCTTCACTGCCTTGACTTTGGAAATCACTTCTGTAGTTTGTCTTTGTTCACCGCTTCTAGCAAAAAGAAAAACAACACACATCAGTCCACATTTAAGGAGACGTAGACAACACTATGCTATATACGCTACATGCAGCGACCAGCGTGAAAAGATGGTTATGTTTGGGGTTCCCACAGACCAATGAACTAGTTATCAACAGGGAGGAGGTGCTCTGGGTCTGAGACCTCAACGCACCGCAACAGACTGGGGACTGTGACACAATGACATAATTGTGGACGTTTGAAGGTGTGCGCAGGTGTTTGTGGTATGTGCCACAAAAAGGACGTACCTGCTTAATGCTAGAGAATCCAAAGGAACAGCACACAGCAGGGGTATTCAATGTAAATCTAAATTTTAAAAAATCCAGGTAGACAAAATTTCCTCAAGGAAAGGTTAAAATTCTCAATAGTTTATAGGTTGGTCCAGATCTGCCTACTAGTGACCTCTGGCATTCTGCGATGGAAGTATGAGCAGAACCCCATAAGTAACTAAAAAAATAAAAAGGAAGCAATGAATGAGCCAAGGA
>NW_019450355.1:0-871 GCF_002814215.2 Seriola lalandi dorsalis | reverse complement strand
CTCCCTGTTTGTAGACTTAAGTTAAAGATTCTCTGGAGAGGCTCAGCCAGCTGGGCTGCACAGTCCTTTAACAACCTTGGACACATACCATCCAGGCCTGTTGCCTTTACGTAGCCTCTTGAGTTCCTGTTGTAGAACAGGTTGAACTCATTGGCCTTGTCCACATCACCTGATGTTGCCTGGCTGTTCTTCTCTTTATAGCCAGTGATGGTCCTCATCCCCTTCCACACCTCTCTGGTGTTGTTGTGCTACAGCTTCCTCTCTACTTTCGTTTCATAAAGTGGATCTGTGTCTGTCAGACATAGATAAAAACAGGTTTAGTATTATTGAATGCATTAGACTGAAGAGTCTCTCTTCAGTGTTTGGTCCAGCTTTAGTTAATGGGGTATAAGTATCATTATGTGCCTGCAATGCAGTAGCATTGAAGGCATATATTGTTATTATGTGCCTGTTCTGTAGCATTGACACCATTGTTATTCAAATCTTTATTGGTAGGATTACTGAATGAAGCAATCCCAGTATTTGTTGTTGTCGGGTCAAGAAACTAACATTCCGTTTATTATTGGTGGGATTGCTATGAAGCCTTCCCACTCTCTGTTGTCAGTTTCTCTTTATTTTTAATTTTGGTGGGATTGCTGAATAAAGCAATCCCACTATATGTTGTTGTCAAGTCCGCTGCTGAATGCTGAGGCATTCACAATATTGTTCTTCAAATCTTTATATTTTATTATTCTTACTTCTTCCGCCTTTCCATGGTCTCAAACTACTCATTCATACTTTTTCGTACAGAAACCATTCAACTTTCAAAATGTTCAGCTTGTTCTGTAAATTATCAGATATATACAACTTTTCTGTACTATTTATATTTTTT
>NW_019450354.1:0-1128 GCF_002814215.2 Seriola lalandi dorsalis | reverse complement strand
TTTTTTGACATTTTTATGCCATAGTATACTGTGACTTTTTATGCCTTACTATACTACGATCTTTTTATGGCTTACTATGACTTTTTATGGCTTGCTATACTATGATGTTTTCATGCTTTACTATACAATGAGGTTTTTATGACGTTTTGTGCATTACCATACTGTGACTTTTTTAAGATGTTTTATGCCATACTATACTATGACGTTTTTTGACATTTTTATGCCTTACTATATAATATGACATTTTTTTAACATTTCAATTCTCTACTGTAATATGACATTTTTATGCTTCATTATACTATTTTTATGGCATACTACACTATGATTTTAAATGACATAGTATACTACAATGTTTTTTTCCCAGTTTTTCCCATAATATACTCTGACTATTCATGCCTTACTGTATTATGACTTTTCATGCCTTAGTATATTATGACTTTTCATGCCTTACTATATTATGACTTTGTATGCCATACTAATACAAATATACTATGGCATTCTTAAGCATTACTATACTATAATGTTTTTGGGGTTTTTTTTACTGACTTTTTTTTCCTTTCTATACAATGACATTTTTAAACCACATGATGTTTTTATGAAATTTTATGCATTACTATACTATGACGTCTTATGTCTTATTATACTATGGCATTTTATGCCTTAATATACTATGGCATTTTTATGCATAACCAAGCTATGATGTTTTTTTTTATTTTTATGACATACTATACTATGACTTTTTATGCCTTTTTATACTATGCCATGCCACACCACCCACCCGCTTTTGGTCTCCAGCCATCCCTCTGGTTTCTCTCTAGTGAGAGTGTGCTACTCACCTACCTCTTGTCTCCAGTGTCCTCAATACACTTGCCTTGTATTGTCACCAGACGAGACCTGGATTTCATGGACCCATTCCCTCTCCGCATTCATCATCCTGATTGTCTTCTCCTCAATAAACTCCCTTACAATGTTATTGCTGTTGTGTTTTGTGTTCTTTCTTCTCTCATGGGTCTCACATCAGTTCTGACAAAAACAAAACATTATGCCTTGAGATGAGATTTTATGGCATTTTTATGTCTTACCATATTATGACTTTTTATGCCATACTATACTATGACATTTTTTTTT
>NW_019450353.1:0-841 GCF_002814215.2 Seriola lalandi dorsalis | reverse complement strand
ACACACACACACACACACACACAAAAATGCCATAAGAACCGAGGGCTGCATGATTAAAGACTCTCATCATCCTCTTCTCCATCTTTTCCCCACAACTGCTTGCGCACACACAGAGATTCATACACAGACTCTTATAACCTGTTGCATGGCAAAAGCACAGTCGTTGCTACAGAGCCAATTACACACTCACACCAGAGTAAATAACTCTGGGGGTCACCTACGTCAGCTGAGGTTGACGATGCGACTAACCAGTAATCTTCTCTTACAAGTGGCAGATGGACAGGGGTCAGAGTCAGGCTTTATCTCCTACGCTTTATTAACCTTAAAGAAAACACATCAGACCATTAAGACAAAACTTTTCTTTGGGGACTGGGCTGCATGAGGTTAACAACTTTACATAGCGACTATAAGAGCAAACCAAACAGAGGCCTTGACTGTACGAGTCCTCTTTGTGCCTTCCAGCACAGTGTCAGCAGTACGGTTACTTATGCATGCAGCCAGCTCAGGGCTGCACAGTAAAAGCCATCTTCTAATGAAGACATCAAATAACATCAAACTGTTTTTCTAAACTTAGTTATTCAACTTATTATGTAGTAAATGATGCAGTGTAATGGTAACAGGATAACATACCATTAGCATTTAGATTTATTCCCTCATTTTAATTATATCACTACATGGTATTTAACTGCAGGTGTTTACTGTGGCAAAATTGTGCACTATTATGCATAAACTACTGTGAGATATTCATCATCTCCACAAACATGAATTTATTCATCAGCTTCTCTTTCAGCATATTTGGGCTGTTCTTTATCCATATCTGAAACTTTACACGTCCCACACC
>NW_019450352.1:0-968 GCF_002814215.2 Seriola lalandi dorsalis | reverse complement strand
CTAGACGTATCACCCCGACGTGGGCTCTATGAATTCCTGACATGTCGTGTTTTTAATAAACATAATCTCACGAGACTCATAGGTGACTTCATGTGTTCCATTCATTAACCCGAACCACCACACGTTGCCCGTTGACCTTACAGCCATCCCATAAAGCGCTGTAAACTAAACCTGTTTCCTATTGGATTGTTTCCAAATCGCTGACTCACCACCCACATCTCCCCAGCAGGACAGACAAATGAGCCAATAAGAGCTTAGTACAGAATACATAAAACCAGATACAACCAGAAAACAAAATAAAACACGTGACAGGAGAAGTCAAGACAACTTCCTTCAACTTAAAAACAAAAAGGACAAAAATATGACACCAATAAGCAAAACATGATTTGGAAAACAAAAATGACAATAAGATAAAGAGGAATTCAACAAATCAACACACAATAATCATGTAGAAAGGAAAAAAAATACATAAGAAGAAGAATTAATTAGACAGGAATCCGGCTGCCCCAAAATACCACAACACCAAATGTGGATTAATCCACCGCTGAAAATAGTCCTCAACAAATGCACTGTTTCCTACTATTTGTTTGATAAAAACTTCAGTGAGCAGCTGTTTTAGGAACTTGTTGAGACTTAGAAAAAGAAGGAAAATATATATTTACATGTTCAGTGGGAAGGTGCTGAGAGACAGACTAACACCTTATTGATCTTTGTCTTTTCGTGGGATTTGTTTACTGTAAGAAAAATATTGGATAGACCAGCCTCATCCTCCAAGATGCAAAACAGGCCCTGCAGCCACACAATCATCCCCATTGAAGTTACCTCTATAACACCCAGTTCAAAAAAAAGTTCTGAATAAAGGTGAAAGCTGTAAGAAGATTTCCAGATTTGCATTTGTGTGATCTGGTTTTGTGAGGATAGCTTTGTTTGCTTTGAATTCCACCAGGTAAGATCAGACCTCAGCAGAA
>NW_019450351.1:0-1028 GCF_002814215.2 Seriola lalandi dorsalis | reverse complement strand
CTCACACTGCTCCATGGAGACAACATGCTGCTACTTGACTTGCATAAGGAAACGAAAAATCTGTGGTGTAAAAATGTAGAAGGTAGAGAGCAGTGAGAGAATAACAACATTATACATCAATTTACAATTCAGTGCATTTAAATATATGATGTAACCTCCACCATCAAAAACCAGTAACTTTAACTTTAACCAACAGTTAACTATGACTGTCTCACTAACCAGCTGTGACTGGTTTCTGCAACAGACAGTCTGAAAATGTAAATGTCAAATTCTGTCACTGAGGTCTTTGAGCAGTGCAGCGTTACAAACAGTGCAGTCTGTTCCTGTTACTGGAAACTGTTTCTGTTGGACTTATCTGTGTGTGATGTGAGCAGGAGGCAGCTGTTATCATTTCAGATGGTTTCCTGTTCAATCAGCAGATTCCACACTGTCTGCAGGAACACGAACTGACTTCAGATCAGAGCTGCCTTGGTCCAGGACCAGGAACAGATAAATAATAATCATTTAAAAAAAGTTGTATTTTACTTCTACACCACAGTTACTGCACTGCCCTGTGAAATGATCAGAAAATAATCCACTGCTTCGTTTTCCTGCTATTCATTCACTCTCTTGCACGCTCGACCGCCGCTGCTCTCTCTCTCTCTCTTGCTGAGCCAGGGAGGAGTGACAAATCCTATGTAGTGTATATTTAAGTCATCAAAATCCAAGGTCTTCCAAATGTGCCAGGCCAACAACATTTATTGTTATTTTTTCATTCGTTATTGTGACCAAAACCCAACGTCTACTAAACATCTGCTAAATGTCACGGTGACAGTTACCCATCACTGGGTTTGATGGTGATTTTCATGTCCAACTAATATTTAACATCTGTCTGACATCACGCTGACGCCCAGTGCTGCTGGGTGAAGTCAACAGAGAGCTTCACACAAACGGAGACAACACTTATGCAGGAAGAAAAGCTCTGAATATTTATGGTAAATGAATGAACAGGTGAGGAACACAGGGTGAAAGCTGTCTGAGTCCAGCAT
>NW_019450350.1:0-978 GCF_002814215.2 Seriola lalandi dorsalis | reverse complement strand
AGATCCCGCGTCTCCAGGGTTACCACGGCAACCACAGCCACCTGGGTTCCAGCCGAGGGTCTTCAGCTACAGCACAACTCACAGTAGGCCGGTCTTAACACTCTGCTCATGACTGGATTGATGTCGAAATATAGTAATATTTAATTACCAAATCTCACATATTCTCTCCCACCATTGCCAACTCATCACACTGCTCATTTCATTATTATTTTAATCTTTATGATTATTACACCTTGCATTTACTCGGTAGATAGTATTTTAGTTAATAAACTCCTTTATTTGCATCCCAGTTGTAGTTCTGTTGTATTCTTTTGACGTAGAGACTGAAGATCTATTGAATTGAAAAGTCATGGCTTCTGATATGAGATTGATAAATTTGTCAATGAAGTATTTCATTGTTGTCCTCCCAGTGGACTGGTGCCCCCTTTCAACAAGAGTAAATTCTAAATTATGGTGTTAACGCTACACCAGTGTTGCCAACTACTTTCAATGGAAAGGGAAGTTGAGAAGTTAAATGTCGCTACATGACGTATTACACCAATTAGCATATGCACAACGCCATCGAGGGGTATTTTCATTCAGCCTAGTTTCAGTCCTTTAACATTTGCCTTTCTCTGTGCTCACATATACTGTATTTTAATACAGCCAAATTTCCAATGAGGTTGTTCTCATTTACATGATTTTCTTATTTCTGTTGTCAGACAACAGAAAAAGTCAGAAACAATGACTGAAAAGCAGCCCATTGAAACTGAAAAAACATCTTAAAACATTGCAACATGCATCACAATTTTTAGGAAAAGCTGCCGCGAAATCAGGTAAATCAGGTATTGACACCCCCGTGTCATGTGACATGGAAATCAAGCCGCCATCGGCACCACTAATATTTTTTTTCTAATATGTGAAACCTTTATTCTATTTGTTAAAAACATGAAACAATGTTGATTTCACTACTATTTTCACAACAGACTAGCTCTACAC
>NW_019450349.1:0-744 GCF_002814215.2 Seriola lalandi dorsalis | reverse complement strand
AAAGTTACAATCAGAGGAACATATGTTGAGGGATTATCACAGACAAGTAAATGTCAAAGTTTAGTCACGATACTCTTTTGAAACCATAGTAGAGGAGTGAAAACCACAGATGCTGCAAATTTGAATAAAACACCTAAAATTCTGTGAATATAGTGATAATTAATTACATTTGCAAAAAGTTTAGTAAGGAACCATCCGTGTTACTTTCAGCCAATTACATGAAAGAAAAGCAGATTTCTGATACAACAACAGCGGTAGGGGTTGAAACAGCCGGTCGCTCACCTCACACCAGGCGATGGAGGTGACGCGATCGCTGCGGCTCTCATGGTTTCATCTTTTCATTGGAAATTTCTTTGAAGTCGCTTGAGAAGTCGTTTGGTGTAAATCCGGCTGAGATTCATTTAAACTTCGTCTCCAGGAGAGAGTCAGTGTCTCGTCTTAAAGACTGTCTCCGTCTTTCTTTCCTCTTCCTCCAATTAGTTTGTCTTTTATTTCAGCAGACGCAGCCGTCACAGCTAAAATAGGCTCATTAAATATTTATTGTTGTAAAAATGGCAAAGTGTGTCCAGACCTAATGATGATGATGATGATGATGATGATGGCTATTTTTTGATAATTACTTTAGAAATACATCTGAAGCTTTTTACAGTGTACAGCTCAGAGGAGGAGGAGGAGAGAGAGAGAGAGAGAGAGAGAGAGAGAGAGAGAGAGAGAGAGAGAGAGAGAGAGAGAGAGAAATATACA
>NW_019450348.1:0-878 GCF_002814215.2 Seriola lalandi dorsalis | reverse complement strand
GGAGTGGGTGTGGTCTACCTGTCCTTCAGCTCCTGAGTGACGCGTTTGGTGAATCGGCCGCAGAGCAGCCCCAGCATGAAGAGCAGCGCCACGCCTGCACCAATCACAGTCAGGATGTAGTTCTTGGACGGTGACGTCATCACCTGCATGGCCAGGTCCGAGAAACCCTCGGCGGGAGCCACCTGACAGGAAGTACGAAGAGGACAGTGTGAATGAAGCTGTGAAAAAACCTCCAAAATAAACTGATTACCTTCAGATTCTCATTATAAATATTCTCAGGTAAAAATCACCTGAAATAATGTTTTCATATAAAATCCAGTTGTTTCCTCCTGTCAACAGAACTCTACACTTCCTGATGTTTTTCACATTAAAAGCCTGACAGTGAGACTTTTAATTTATATTAACTGCGGAAAAGGGCAAAGTAAGTTTCTCTCACTTTCAAAATAAAAAACTTTTAACTTAATTTTAACCAGATTATTGCAGTTTTGAAACCGTTTCAAAATAAAACCCCTTCTAAGCAGATGTAATGTAGCTCATCAAATCAATTCAAAAAGCCAATTTAATTTTAAAAAAAAAATTCAAAATAAAAGCTTCTTGTAACAAGCAGTTTGTTCAAATTTCAAATTAAATGCCAATTTAAAAACAGATTTTGCAGCTTCTTCTGTCTATTCAACCAATTTCAAAATAAAAGACCCTTAAAAAGAGCAAGTAATCAATTTTAGAAATTCAGCCACTTTAACAGATTTTATACAAATGAAAGACCAATTTAAAACTGACACATTACATCATTATTACATCATCTTTTAAACCGGCAGCTCACTCTGTTAATGAATAAAAAGGTTGACAGTGTTTCTGTTAGAGCAGAGAGGTCACACTCA
>NW_019450347.1:0-1056 GCF_002814215.2 Seriola lalandi dorsalis | reverse complement strand
AGAGACAAAAACAAAGTAAAGACACGGCAACAACATTAGAAGTAACACTTGAGCACAATGATTGGCAGTATCACATGTGACACAAACACCAAGACCTTTACTGTGAGATGGTATGTTATAGCACCTTCTCTCCAGAAGAGGGCAACATGAGGTCAACAGTACAGAACCAGTTCACTGAAACATTATGTAACAAAGGATTAGACATATTTAGAGGCCTGTATTTATCTTATCTGTCCTTAAAAACTGGGTGTCACCAAGAGGCAACATGTAGTGACATAATGTTTCACTGAAATAATCCAGCCAATGCCAAGTTGAATGACACTTCAATGCTCAATGGCATTGCTAATAGTTTTAAAAAACCACCGATGCACTGACTGGCAGTGAGGTAAAACACGCCCTGGAGCAGGAAGACAGAGGAAGTACTGGTGGCAAACACGCACATAACTCCAGTATCTCACCTGAGTGTGGACTGGTATGTTGCTGTAACCCAGCGGGAGGCCAGAGGAGGCAGTGGGGGCTACAGGAGGCCTTGAGAAATGAATGGTGTTCTGGTTGAGAGCGTCAAAAACAGCATTGGTGGGCCGGCTGTGGCACATGTCCATGATCCGGAAAGATGACTGCACACTGGAGGAGACCAGAGGAGTTGTCGTTCATTAAAAGGGGGGAAAATTCTACGACCGGAGTTCAGATTACACTCAACCAATATTGTATTTATGCCTTTCCCATGTACATTGATTGTTACTACAGTAAGGAGAAACAAAACGGTTAGAAAACAAACAAGAATTTGCAAGCCAACACATTTTGTGTCAGTGTCAGCCTTACTGGTTACTATGTGGGTAGTCCAGCAGATGAGTCATAGTGAGGAAGGGATGATTGAGGACATTGGAGGGAACAGTCCTGTCCTCAGCATCGATCAGCAACATGCTTTTCAGCAGAGACACAAACTCCCTCCTGTCTGCCTTCTCTGCTTGCATGTCACTGTTATCAGGACTCAGCACCAAGTTCACCTGATGGATGGAGGCACACAAAGAGAAAACACTGCGTATGAGAACCACG
>NW_019450345.1:0-992 GCF_002814215.2 Seriola lalandi dorsalis | reverse complement strand
CACACACACACACACACACACACACACACACACACACACCCAGACACAGCCAGACCTCCTCCACCTGTCCAGCAGTCTTCAGACCCCAGAGACCTTCACCAGGCTCTCGGCTGAAAAACGGCTCTCTGGCAGAAAAACATCCCAATCCCCAAAAATGTCTTTCAGCATTTGGGCGGCTAATACCACTGACTTATTTTACAGTTTGATTGAGAGTGATGGCCGCACTGTCCTGATATCAAAAGACAGATACTTCTATAGTCTTGTACCCATTTCAAAGACTTTTTCCAAGATATTTTTCACATGATTGCAATGAACTACATAAAAATAACTCGACAATAAATTTTGAAATGTGAACAACATAAATACTTATTTAATTCTGTTACTAAAGCCGTTTCTCTTTGTACCTGTGTGCGACTGAGGAGGAAGATAGAAGAAGGGAAGAGTCTCTCAGAATGACAGTATTTGCTCTGGTTTGGTTTTTCCAACATTCAGTTGATCATCTGTTCATCAGTACGATAACACATTTTCAGCTGTGTGACAGTAACTGAGAGACTAACTAGCTTTTTTTTTTACGAGTTTTCCTTTCTCTTCTGGGAGGTAAATTCTCAGGGTGATTAAAGGGAACGGCATCTTGGTCCATGGTGGCGACTAATTTACACTCTAATAGTAGGTGAGTTTGTTTTTTGTTTGCCTTTACAAAATCAGCACTACCAGTGCTGCGAATTTTTGTGTGAAGCACCCTTGTGGATTTGCTTCCTTCTCTCCTCTGCACCCTCAGGCCTGTCCATGAGCTGTTTAAACTGAACAGCATCACCCTCATCCCTGGTGGACCTCTGCCTCGCACAAAGCTTTGCTGCTAATAATGTTACACTGAAAACACTCCAAACTGTGAAAATGAGAATTAATTTCCTTCTGCTCGTCGCACCCCCTTGATCCATATACCTCGAGAACAGGCTCAGTAAGGAAAGTTACACCTAGCTGCGATCACCCTC
>NW_019450344.1:0-810 GCF_002814215.2 Seriola lalandi dorsalis | reverse complement strand
CCAAAAACTGTCTGATCTTGCAGTTTTAACGATGGCTAATATTAAACTGCAATCAAGCACAACGGTGTGTCTTTGTTCCCACGTCTTAGATCGACCATCAGCTGATGAAGAGACTTTTTTCTTTCAACCAATTCATGGAGCTAACACTAGCTTATTTATTCAGCTAGCTATAACAGGTAAAACTGACAGTTGTAGTTGTTATTTTGGCTGAAATGAGAAGCTTCTTGAGAACTCTGATGGTAAATCAGCCTCCATTAGTCTGAACTACAGCTTGGGCCTCAGTCTTACTTCTTTATCAGTCAGTTTGAACTTTCTCTGGAAGTTGAAAGACTTTGCAGAGCGGGGGACGACGGCTTCCAGCATGGCGTCTCCGTACACCACGATCCTGTTGGCAGAGAAGGCATCACACTGTTTAAACAGTAAGATGATGTCCGGAAAAACAACAAAAGAAATGTGATGGAGAGACACAAAAAGTCGTCAAAGAGACTCGATCGGGTTTCTCTCCAACACAGTCAAGAAAACTGAAGATGGCACATAATAGTGTCCAAATATACAATCACACAAAACAATTCAAATAAAATGTCTAGGGCAGATGGAGAATCAAGGCTTTCTTAAATTGTGCATGTGCTAAATTTAGAATATGAGATGACAAAGGATCGATATGATTGAACTCTGTGAATTAAACCAAACTGTGTTTGGGATGTTCGACAAACTGGACGCCAGAGTTTTCAAGTATTACAAGAGGAATAATTGTGGTATTACACAACTCCAACAGTGCTAACGTGTGTGTGTGTGTGTGTGTGTGTGTGT
>NW_019450343.1:0-936 GCF_002814215.2 Seriola lalandi dorsalis | reverse complement strand
TCTCCTGGACCTCAGCCTAGTTGAACATTTAGCTGGTGGTTTCTAAAATAAGAGCTGCTACTTCACCGTAGACCCAACACAGACACATACATGGTTTCCATTAGGAGCCATGTAATTTAATAATAGTCTCAAACAGGCCTGCTGCAACCAAGCAAAATGATGGTCTGCTAGCCTGAAAGAGTAGTACTCTACCTCATGCCCCTCCTCTCCTATCTTCACTTTGTATTCCCACTCTTGCTTTCCTTTTTTCATACATCTCCTATCCTTCTCTTCTTTTCCTTCTTTCTCCACTTCCTCCTGCTTATCTCCGTTTTCCTCCCCAGTTTCTCCTCGTCTCTCCCTTTTGCTCTGCTCTGCCCTCCTTTCCCTCCCTAACACCATTCAACAGTCATCTCTACTCCTTTTCCTCTTCTAAAGCTTCTCCACTTTCATCCAAGAAGCTCTTCATCCCCTTTTGAATTTGTTCAAGTGTCTGGAAAGTTAAATCAAACAAGCAGCTCTCACAGCGGAAGAATTCTCAAATTGATTTTTTGCACAGGTTTGAACTTCACACACTACATTATGACACACACACACACACACTCACTCACACACACATACTCTCTGAGCTGTGAACCTGCTGTGAGACTAAAGCTCCACCGGGTGGCAGTAGATGACTAATGGTCAGTGTTCCCAGGTCCGAGCAGCCGCCAGCAGTGCAGGCAAAATGTGTGCGAGTGTGTGTGTGTGTGTGTGTGTGCTTGATGTTTGCCAATATCAGAGTTCATCAGAGTTTTGACAAGTCGGTGTTTTCCAGAACCTGACAAATGTGTGTGTGCTTGGATGTTTGTGAGTGAAATCAAAAATATATAAATACAGTCATATAAATACATATCGTCTTCATCAGCAGCTGTGAGAATTTATATTCTTTTATTGCTTCGCGTAAAGAATTTCCAT
>NW_019450342.1:0-862 GCF_002814215.2 Seriola lalandi dorsalis | reverse complement strand
TGTGTCTGCGTTCCTGCTGGAAGTGTCTGCAGCAAAATGATTTATTCATTAAAAGTAATGTGTGCATGCTGTTATTCTCTGTGATGGACAGATCAGAGCCGATCACAGCAAGAAGGTTGTTCTGGAATTAAAGAATATGTCTGTGTTTAACAACAAAGAGACACAAACTGCCCAGTTCACCCACAGTTCTGCTCGTCTGACTGTCGCCTTCTTGTGTTTTGAAGGAGCCGCACGTCTGCAACATGTACAGATGTCTGCAAAATTATATTTATAATAGTTTTGTTGATTGTGAAGTGAAAAGAAGTAAACACCTCGAAACCCCTGCAGCAAAGTGACATTTAAAACTAATGCACTGTAACTTTTTATTAAGCACGGGGGTGGAAATATTCTCTGTGGTTGTTTGGGAAACATCATATGACAGAGGGAAGAATGGATTCCTCTAAACATCACAAGGACAGATCTGCAGCGACGTAACGGCACAAATCACAACGTTAGATCTTTTATATTATGAGACGTAAATACATTTGTGGTTCGTTATGAAACAGTGGACAAATTCAGTCTCGGTGATGAATGGGAAACACTGGCACACTAACGTGGTTACCTGTGTTAGTAACGCTCCGATGTTCGATTCAGACTAAAACATCTCAACCTTGAAGTGATCTTCACGTTCGTGTTCGTGGTGACTCTCCAGCTTAAAGTGAATGACATTGTTCCGCTGTGCTACTGTGTAAGGTTTAGACCTGACTGACAGATCTCAGGTGAGTGACAGAACATGACGTCATCTCACCTGTAACGATCAGTGACTCTCAACAGGTGCCTCAATCATTATAAATCTGTTTTGTGAAACATTAGAAAATAGAAA
>NW_019450341.1:0-898 GCF_002814215.2 Seriola lalandi dorsalis | reverse complement strand
AAAACACGGTTTTGGCCTTATAAACACAATATCTAAGGTCCCGGTGACCTCACATTCTTGTGAATGCAATATATCAGGAATGCCTGGAGGGAATTTCATTTCGTCTGGCACAAACATTCACATGGACTTGAGAATGAACTTGGAACTTGGTCAAACGTGTTTTGTCAGGTCACAGTAACCTTTACTGTGATCTGAAAAAACACGTTTTTAGCCGTGACTCACAAATTCATACACTAATTATGGCACAATTTAACTGAAATGTCTATAAGGATAAAATGAAGTGATGAGATTTCTTGTCCAAAAGGTCAGAGGTCAACTTCACAATTATAATATTTTGAAAAAGCACATCCTGGCAGAGGGATACAACTGCAAGGTGGTAATTCTAGTTCTATTTATAAGAAGCAACACTGGACCATTAAATTGTGAGACAAAATTAAAGAAGTTCATCCATTGCTGAAATAAAAAATATCGATTATAGCTGCTTTAAGTATACTGCATTTTAGTGATGAAACGCAGAAGAGGTCTTAGTATGTCCTCATGTCGACTATTGTGGCTGCAATGCTATTGAGGCACATCTATTATCTTCACTGCACCAGTCTGCTGAGTTTAATATTCATTCCCATATCCTGACCGGAAGATGAGTGTCAAACACTTTGAAAGTATGTCAAGTAGAAGAACCTAATATGATGAACTCCCTCATCCCACAGAGATATCATTGTCCTTTCATCTGCTGGAAAAAATCAACAGTGTGCCTCTGCTGTGAGGTAGCAGCTTGCTGAATGAAACAGGGATGAGTCTAAATGTGTGGACAAATTTTCTGTCATGGCTAGGCACAGCAGTGCTGAATCAATCCCCCCGAGGCATGGAACAGCCTCAGGCTATTATATGGGGAGCTGTT
>NW_019450340.1:0-878 GCF_002814215.2 Seriola lalandi dorsalis | reverse complement strand
GGTCTAGTGTGACATCTAGTGGCAGTGACAATCGCTTACAGAACATTTAATAAAGAAAAATTAGTTTTTTGTCAGCCTTTATACTTTTAAATATGCCAACTCCAACTTCAGCAAAGCGTAAAAAACGTTTTTTGCAATATCTAAGCTTTTCTTTAAATTGCTGGCACTTCCTCTGTGCATTTTCAATATGCACATAAAAGCAGGCGGAGAAAAATATTAACCTCTGTCTTTCCTTCTAATAATGACTAAAAGGCTCTGTTTTTTTCTTTTTCTTTTTCTATCTTTGTTTCCATCTCAACAACATGCTCTTATTCTCTGCATCCTCCCTCCAAGTCCAGCTCGGTAAACAACTTTTATTGGCATGGGTCTCTCCACCATAAACAACCCTCCCAGAAGCACTTGAAATTGAAATAGTAGATTGGAGAAAACACACATTCACTCAACTTCCAGGCTCCTTCTTTTTTGGTAGAAAAAGAAACAGTGCGCAAGCAGGGAGGAGGAAGGATGGAGGGAAAGTCTGCCGTGTCTCTCCCTGTCCGATACAGCTGAGAAGATTTTAATGAGCATCCAGTGAAGGCCTCCTTAACAAGAGGAGGGGATGAAACAATGAGAGAGGACAGAAGGAAGGGGAGAGCTATGGAAGCTTTAATAGTTTGGGAGGCATGTCAATTGAGATGCTGATGATGAGAGAGATTGGTCAAGCAGGGATGGCATGACAGTGAAGATGAGAGGGCGTCAAGAGATGGAGACAGTTTCTGACTTTGCTCGCTTTTCACAGCTGCATTTCCAATGTACACACAACAATCGGGTAGAAAGATCACCATCTCTTACAAGTATGAGTCACACATGCCTATGCTAAAATGCTCACAATGAAAGCA
>NW_019450339.1:0-1075 GCF_002814215.2 Seriola lalandi dorsalis | reverse complement strand
CATCATCTTGAAGCTCAGGTGTCCGCTCTGGCTCTCCCAGGTTAGCTCCCAGGCATCCTGTTCTCAGCCCTGTGATTTGATTCCTCCTGTCTTCCGCCTGGCATCAAATTGCATTACTACTGGCCCGGTGCGCACGGCCGCACCAGGATATCAATACTGATTGCTGGCCGTAATCACAATCTAATGTTTGAAAGAAACAGCATCCGAACAAGACATTATCAATATTTATGCCACTGCTAATTTCATAAGCTCCTTACTTTAAGGTCACATGGACACATTATGCAGAGATATGGACTATGATAAAACGATAAGTGAATCTCAAAGTACCGACCTTACATTCATCCTTCCTTTTGTATCTGCGCTGCTGGTAACATATGGCCTGTACGAATATGACTGTCTGCTATTTAGAGGTAACAAAGAATCTGAAGATAGAACTGCTTTGTTCAGTGTTAAAGTTAAATCAAAATGCAGGAAAAAAATTTGAATATCTACAGTGGCCTCAGAAAATATTTACACCCCATCACATTTTGCACATTTTATCATGTTGTAAATACATTTCAAATGGATCATCGGTCTACTCAAAAATCTACTCTCAATAATCCATATTAACAAACTGAAAAAATATTTTAGAATTTTTTTTAAGAAATAAATTCAAAATCAAAAACTCTCATTTACAAAAGTATCCAGACCCTTAATTCAGTACTTTGTAGAAGCATTTACAGCTTCAACTTTTCTCGGGTAAGTCTCTACAAGCCTTTCTCACCTGGATTTGAGCAGTCAGACAGTCTTCCTGTCAGATCCTCTCTAGCTTTATCCATTTTGGATGGGAGGCGTTGGTGAATGGCCATCTTCACGTCTCTCCACAGATGTTCTATGGGGTTTGGCTTGGCCACTCAAGAACTCGTTCTGAAGCCACTCCACCGTTATCTTGGCTATATTCCATTGTCATAGTGAGAGGGGAACTTTCTGGAGCATCAGATTCTTGGTCACCTCCCTGATCAAGGCCCCTCTTGCATGATTATTCAGTTGAGGCCACTCACTCCTGGGAGCACTTAACACTAGGACCAGCAGCATT
>NW_019450338.1:1509-2314 GCF_002814215.2 Seriola lalandi dorsalis | reverse complement strand
CACACCTGTTCACACCTGCTCACACCTGCTCACACCTGTTCACATCTGCTCACACCTGTTCACATCTGCTCACTCGCTCACACCTGCTCACACCTGCTCACACCTGCTCACACCTGCTCACACCTGCTCTCACCTGTTCAGACCTGTTCAGACCTGCTAACACCTGTTCACACCTGTTCACATCTGTTCACCCCTGTTCACATCTGTTCACACCTGTTCACACCTGTTCACATCTGTTCACACCTGTTCACACCTGATTTGCACCTGTTCGCACCTGCTCACACCTGTTCTGTTAAAAAGTTTGAGTTAATAGATTAAAAGCATCATCAGTGACTCATTTCTTTCTTGCAGCTCGAACTCCTCCCAAGATCTCCGAGCCTTTCCCTGCTCCTCCAGAAGACGGTGAGTCCCTCATCTTCATCTTCATCTTCATCACTCTGGTCACAGACATTACTGTTACAGCTGCAGCTTCTCTGTCTGAAATCTTTCCTGTTCAACTGTTTTTAACTCCTGTTGTTTACTGTTGGACTAATTGTTTGCTCGTCCTCTCAGAGACCATATTAGCGATCAGCCATCAGCTGAAGGACATGATTTCTCCGTTTCCTGACAAGCAGCAGGTCAGTGAAGGCAGCAGCCCCAGTCATGTGACCGAACATGTTCAGTGTTCATTGTTCACATAAAGTTTTGTTGTTTTGAAGGCTCCTCCTCAGGCCTCTTCTACTCCGGTCCAGAGGGTGGAGCCTACAGTGGTCTCCTGTGCGAAGCGTCCCGCCCCCTCAGCTGTGGGCCCTTTGTCCTCCGACCC
>NW_019450338.1:0-888 GCF_002814215.2 Seriola lalandi dorsalis | reverse complement strand
ACAATTAATCAACTATCAGAATTAATTTGATGGCAGTTGACTAATTAATTAACTAATAGATAAATGAGAGAATATAAACGTGCTGTGATTATTGTGATTATTGTGTTATTTGAAGTGATTATTTTAACTGTTATCAATACAAACTAACACTGATAGAAATGATTCTGTGATTGACTGGAATGACTCAGTCCTGAGTTTCCTCCTGTGAGAAACAAGTTCACAAACTTTTACCTCTGAAAATAAACACCAGTAACTTCTCACCTGTCAGGTGATTTCAATAAAACACATTATTATTTTATTATCTACGTTTTCTAATGTGTCAGAGATCAAACTAAATCTTTCTCCTGGTCTTTTGTTCCTCAGTCTTCCCCCAACAACAGACCTGGAGCTCTGAGCGACGAGGAGGCGCTGTCTCAGATCAAGAAGGGTCACGACACCATGTGTGTGATGCTGAGCAGCCGACACAAGAACCTGGAGACGGTCCGAGCCGTGTGGGCCAGAGAGGACATCAAGGTGAGCCGGGTCTCATCAGGTTCTCGTCAGGGTCTCGTCTGGGTCTCATCAGGTTCTCGTCAGGGTCTCATCAGGGTCTCATCAGGGTCTCATCAGGTTTCTCATCAGGTTCTCATCAGGTTCTCGTCAGGGTCTCATCAGGTTCTCGTCAGGGTCTCATCAGAGTCTCATCGGGGTCTCATCAGGTTTCTCATCAGGTTCTCATCAGGTTTCTCATCAGAGTCTCGTCGGGGTCTCGTCGGGGTCTCATCTGGGTCTCGTCGGGGTCTCGTCGGAGTCTCGTCGGGGTCTCGTCGGGGTCTCGTCAGAGTCTCGTCGGGGTCTCGTCGGGGTCTCGTCGGGGTCTCGTCGGGGTCTCGTCGGAGTCTCGTCTGT
>NW_019450337.1:0-960 GCF_002814215.2 Seriola lalandi dorsalis | reverse complement strand
TTTATATGAATTGAGTTTGAATAATTATTATTTCAGAAATTATTGCTTCATTTCCCTCCAGCATTATGAAACACAGACTGAAAAACTTTATTGTAGTGTTTTTGAAATACGGATGTGAACCGTCGAACAACCCGGAACATAAACACTGTGGGACGAATCATTAGCTTCAGTCCAAACATTCTGAGCGGGTCGTTAGCTTCTGCTACATGCATCTTTTTACAGCCCAGACTTTGACAGAGAAGGAGAAGGAAGAAGGAAGAAGGAGAGTTTTCTTCTGTTTACCAGAGAGCGGGAAATAAACATGGAAGATATTTCAGAAGGAAACTGTGAGTGAGAAGTTGTGCTGCTGAAACACTGACGGTAGCTCGGCTGCTAGCTGAAGCTAACTGTGCAAAACACTTAATTCAGTCTAAAGCACGGAGTCATACGAAGAAAACACTGTGAGCTAACATCAACTTTAAATTGTACGTTGTTGACTCGTAAGTGTTAATGAAATACACACACCTTCTGATTTAGTGGAATTTCCTAACTTACATGCAGCGTTAGCTAACATTACCGACATGTTTACAGTCTAATTAAATGTTAACATGAAATAAATTATTTATATATATATATATATATATGAGATAAAATACAGATAAAATAAAGACAATAAAAGAAAAATAATAAAAACAACAAAACTCACAGGGGGCAGCCACATATTACATAAAGTGCAAATGAAACAGGTAGGTTCTTAGCAGCTTCTTAAAACTTTCAGTTGTTGAAACTCTGACAGAAGCTGAAATGGAGTTAAATAGTCAAATGAAGTGAAATTGATTAGTGACTGTTTTCAGAACATTTGGCCAAAGTCTGTGTGTTAGTGTCTGTGTGTGCTGGTCTGGGGGCAGATGATGCGTATGTTACTGTTGCATCTGATCTGGTGTCAGCTTCAGTGTTGTCCTGATGATGCGTCAGAGGGTG
>NW_019450336.1:0-743 GCF_002814215.2 Seriola lalandi dorsalis | reverse complement strand
CCATAAATTAATGGAAATGTTGTTTTCGTCCAGATGTTTTAAGGTGGAAGCTCAGAGGAGTTGAAATCTTCTGTCGGACATAGTGAAACAACAGAGACATTAGGGGGAAAGCAGCTGCATAGGGAGGGAGACAGACATGGCAGACACGCTAAGTCGGCTCAACAGGTGCGTTAGAAAAGACTTTGTACAAAGTGGTGAGCACAGAACAAACTGAGGTATTTTGGATCCGGTGACACTGTCGAGCAAAGAGAAGCATCACAACATTTACTTGAAAACCCTTCAGCGCATTTGAAGCATCCCCCATCAGGCAAACTCCACCCACCTGGCACAGAGAGTGAGATAAATCAAACCACAAAAACTTTTTTCATTGTATTTTTTTTAACCCAGAGCCCCTGAATGTCTACGTGTGTGGCCTGAGTGTGTATGTGTGTGATCACCCAGACACCACAGTCATATGGTGTTACTGTGTGTGCGTGTGTGTGCGCGTGCGTGCGTGTGTGTGTGTGTGCGCGTGTGTGATCAGGTTTCCAGCAGGATAAAGAGAGTCACTCATTGTAACCATCAGTCCATCAGGAAACGTCTCAGAGTTTCTCTCAGCAGTGATCCAGACAAAAGGTGACGGACAACGTCTGTTTACACCGAGCGGAAGAGAAGAAGAGAAGGATGATGATGAGGATGATCCAGTGACGGTTTGTGGGGAAGGTGAAGGTGATAAAAAAAAAAAAAAAAAATTAAATCAAATT
>NW_019450335.1:0-811 GCF_002814215.2 Seriola lalandi dorsalis | reverse complement strand
TCACAGGAACTTTGTACAAGAGAAGTGTGTTATATTATTTAAGAATATGATCAGACTCTATGTTCTGCTGTTCCCAGGGTGATAAAAACACAGGACCCAGCCAACCTGTCCCTGCTCAGCTACGGCGAGGTGTTTGCGCTCCTTTTTGACAACCACTTCCTGTATGTGATGGACCTGAGGACAGAGGCCATCTCGGGCCGCTGGCCTCTACCCGCTTACAGGAAATCCAAACGAGGATCCAGCTTCCTGGCCGGCGTAACCTCCTGGCTCAATGGGCTGGACGGGGGAAATGACTCTGGACTGGTTTTTGCCACCAGCATGCCCGACCATAGCATTCACCTAGTACTGTGGAAGGAGAACGGGTAGACGCCAGCAAGGACTCCAAACAACAGACTGCGAGGATCTGAGCCACCGTCACGTGTGCTCTGGAGTATATGAACCTGAACAGCCAAGATAGATCATGCATGGACCAAAGCATTTTATTTTTATCTGTTTCTTCCTCAGAACAGAGTCCTCCTCTGGACACACATGAACAATCACAGATGGACGTGGAAACTGAGACAGATGAGGAAACTGTTACTGATGTGCTTCATCCTGGTCTCGGCAGAAACCTTAAAACCTCTCACTGGTCTCCTGATCCTGGACACAGACAGCCAGAAACCTGAGATGTGTCAGCAACAACAAAACAAACACAACCACACAAAGTCTCCTGTATAAGACTTAAACATGGAAGTGAAAGTTTTTGGCAAATTTGCTCTTTGATCAGTTTATAAATGTGCAGTGAGAATATTTGTAGCCAAACTTAAATCCA
>NW_019450334.1:0-1155 GCF_002814215.2 Seriola lalandi dorsalis | reverse complement strand
GCGGCGTGAGAGGCCGACACCACCACCACCACGTCTTGTCCTCGTGACACCACGTTCTCGCCGTGTGCCCCCCTCACGCCGTCGCTGCTGTTGTTACAGTTCACGTCGGGTTGTGAGAGACATCCAGCTCCATCGATCAAGACTGAACTCCCCAAGTTAAAGAAGCTGTTGTTGTCACCGATCCCCAGTCCAAAGCTCTCCAGCATATCCATTACTGAGGGTGTGGGGGGGCCACTGGGGATCTCCTCCTCGATAAGACTCAGCGTGGGCAAGATGTCCACCAACTCTGCCATCTCCATCGGTCGGATCACCTCAGTGATGCTGGAGGGAAAGTCCTCCTCCCGGCTGTAGGACTCCTGTGTGTCCAGCATTGTATACGCTACTTCCAGCTGTGCGACGGCGGCCGGCTCGAGTCCAGATTCAATTAAAGCGCTCGCGCATCCTAATTCAGACGGGCCGATGCTCGTCAAGTCCACCGCCGATTGGGCGGTGATGTCCACGGGGTACCCTCCCTTGGCGACGCCCTCCGTCAACCCCAGAGCGGCCTCTTCGGGGGCGACCTCGATTCCTGCCGGGGCGGAGACCTCAGCGGTGACGACATTAGGTGGAGTCACGCTGTCTAAATTCTCTGACAGAGAAGCTAGAAAAACAAAGAGAAGTTCAGAGAGAGAGAGAGAGAGAGAGAGAGAGAGAGAGAGAGAGAGAGAGGGTAAAATCTTAATCCTTGATTTATAGCATCGTTCAGGCTAAAGCAAGTTGATTCACAGTTGTTTGTCACAACAGTAATTATTCTGACAGCACGAGGAGAAACAGTTTCTCATGTCAAACCCAATGTTCTCCAGACTTGACTTAAATCTTCCCTCGAGCAGCTTCAATATTGGACACAGTTTCTCTTGTTTGGCCCAATATCTATTCAACAGCTGCTTCCGATGCTTTAGGGAAGCTATACCATATGGTACTTAATGTAAATACCATATGATGCAAATTTAAAGCACCTCCTTTTATTACAGCAGTTTATATTCCCTGTGGTTCAGCTTGACGCATAAAATATCCGTAAAAAACACGGATGTTAGCAAAGTTTTAAATGAAGTTCTGTGGGGTCGCCGTCTTTAAAATGATCCTAGAGTATAATTAAAGACCCCCCCCCCCCCAACA
>NW_019450333.1:0-1027 GCF_002814215.2 Seriola lalandi dorsalis | reverse complement strand
ATATATATATATATATAAACTTTCAGTGTTTAAAAATTGAAGTAATTTCCTAGACAAGCTGGGCCCTGTAGTTTTTATAAATGGTTACTTAGACAGGAATAAACAGTGCATTTCATGGGGACTATTTTCAGTTGTGGATGAATACGCATATGGTGCTTTATTTAGTACTTGCAAAAGCAGGGTGGTGCATGTAGGTTTCACTCATAATAGTTCCCCATGTTCATGGTCATGAAGAACCATGTCACCCAGTGCATTGGCGTGGCTCATTTATGTGTTTCTGGACAGCAATGGTCCTCTATGGTGCTGAGAATAAGCTACACAGACAATATTTATTAGTAGCATCAGTTCATTGTTGGTTTTGTTCTTTTCATTGGATTAGTTGACAGAATATGTAGGATGTAGGATATAGCTGGATTTATCCTTTCAGGTTAAGCGCTCAACTATGACCTTTCTCCTCAGTGATTTAAAAAAAATAGATGTACAAGCATGTACATTTAAAGATTCGACCATGACCTACAACATCTATTTGGAATCAATAAACACAATCAAAAATAAAACATTCATGAGCATCGAGAGATTAAGAGAGAAGTGTAATATGTAGACACAAGAGCTCGTCATGGCCTAGTCCTGCCTGGTCTATGGTGAAATGTTTTAGAAATGGCAGTGGTGGAGCATCGCGTGATCTCAGTATTAAAGGGTCAGATCTCTCAAATTACAAAAAAACTATTTCACTCATCTCTATTTTTTGGAGGGGTGGCAGCAAATGACTCAGAGGCTAACATCTCACAATGTGGTCAGATGAAAACAAGACTGTCTGTAAGATGAGATCCCACCGGAGTTAAGCATGAAAATGTGTTTTCTGTAATTTGGGTGAACCGACCCTTCAACTCTGCTATAGAGAGAAAATGGAGTGGCTGTTAGGAATAGAAATTTTTCAATGATTAGATTGTTTTCGGTGCAAATGCTGTAGAACTGAAAGCACAGGTCCTGCTTTTCTAGGCAACAGCAAATCATTTCAATGTGATAT
>NW_019450332.1:0-906 GCF_002814215.2 Seriola lalandi dorsalis | reverse complement strand
GTAATAGTTTGATGGCAGAGCTCGGCTGAGATCTTGTTAACAAAAGAAAAACCACACGATGCTGGAAGCTGTGCCACTCCTCACATGAAGCCAACAGGTCTGCAGGTTCAACTGCTTTTCAAGTGTTTGCACTTCATTGCTGAAGGTAACCAAGATCAGCGGAGTTCATCCTGCTGCAGATGGAGCAAAACTTTCCTGCAAATTTGTTTCAATAAAAGCAAAAAAAAGTGGCAACTAATGCATAAGCTTAAAAGCAGAGTGCAAATTTATACATTAGAGAAAGGTGTAGGTTTGACAAAGAGCCATGGTCGACGACTGTAGACCGACAATATAATTCCACTTTTGGAGATCTGGTTATTTCCAACAAAAAAACATGCAGGTTTGTATTAAACAGTAAGATTACATTTGCAAGCAGTATGAAAAAGGAGGAAGTAGAAATGTTATTGTGCAGAAACACTTTCTCAGAAGACAGACATGCGGAGCAACGTTGTATTTGCTGATAATGGAACAAAGTACATCTCACCTGGTTTGATTATCAACACAACATCTGACTGAGGCGGCACTTCTTTTCTTAAACCCCCCCAAAAAAATGCAGAATAAAGAAGGAGGACGTGCACCGACCAGCGTCACTATCACTGCTCCACCCGCAAATATAAAAACCCCGACTCCACCACCCCGACCCGACCCGGCGTGGAGGCGGTCTGCACCCTGCTGACAGAGTAACGACATGATGGTGGCAAGGGTCAAACACGGCGGTGGAAGGAAAGACAGAGGAGTGGCGGGAGCATGACGGAGAGGTAAATGACACATGTTTGTGGCTTACAAAGAGCGAAAGGGCAGCGGGGCCACATCAGTGAAGTGGTTCATGTGCTGTTTTTACCCATGAATGACAAAAAGAGGTTCTAA
>NW_019450331.1:0-855 GCF_002814215.2 Seriola lalandi dorsalis | reverse complement strand
GGGAGCCAGACAAAGAGCGAGTAAACAGCAGCAGCAGCAGCATCAGCAGCAGCAGCAATACACTCCACCTCTACACACCTTTTTGGATTGGAGGAGTGGAGTGGATGCTGAGGCCTACTAACCAGTAGTAGTGTGGAACACTATTGTGATGACTCAGGGCATAGCTGAGGAAATGGGATGGCGAGGGCAGTGAATGTATCGAAAGACATGAACAAAGTGTGTGTGTGTGTGTGTGTGTGTCTGTGTGTGTGTGTGCGCGCATGTAGGGCAGATCCATAGACAAATGGATCACTGTTAGAGAAGAAACATCCATTTGTCTTTAACTACACTGACATTATGGCTCTGCTCTCCAACCCCCACCCGGCCCTTAATTACTTTGCATCCCCTTCAGCTTAAGTGTGTGTGCATGTGTGTGTTTACCGTGTAAACAGACTTACTTCTCTGTGTGTGACAGTTAAGTCCCAGTGTCAGCATAATCACAATGAACTCACTCTTTCAATCCTTTATCTCCACCTCTTCTCTGTCTGATAAGCATCAGTCCTCTCTTGGATGTTTGCTGGTGGGGAGTTACCCCAGCCCTGTTTCCCAACCTTCCCTGGAGGTGATTTACAATAGTGCAACAGCTTTTTCTATACCTACCATCTACCTAACTGTGTTGTGTTTCTGTAAATAAATGAGTTGGTGGATGAATGAAGACTAAGCAATTTATAACAGTCTTTTCTGTTGATCCAGAAAATACAGTGCACACACACTTGCACACACAAAGCACTGGTGCGGGTGGTTTAATAATGTGGCTGAGCACAACAGTTTGCTGTGGATAGCTAATTATCTTGCTGATTATAAAGATATATTACA
>NW_019450330.1:0-799 GCF_002814215.2 Seriola lalandi dorsalis | reverse complement strand
ATATATTATATATTATATATTATATATATATATATTAACCTTGTATATCTTATTCTGTTTTTGTACTTTGTTTTGTTTGAATATTATATTTCTAAAATGTATTAATTTATAAATTCATTCTTTTTTATTATATTTTGGATAAAGTCATTTGTTGAAACTTTTTATTTTATTACTTATCTTAGTTTAATATATGACATTTTGGATTATATTTGTTTGTCTGTTTTTTATTTTAATTTTTTTTCTTCATTTTTAGTTTTTATTTTATTATTTTCTACTTTTTTTATAAAGTTTCTGGCTGTTTTACATATTTTAAATAGTGCGTTTGTCGGGCACTACTTTTAGCGGCGGATTAACCCACATCAGGTGCTGTAGTGAGTCAAAACAACAAAAACAACAGAGGAATATATATTTATATATTATATTGATAGGCAAACACTGGCTACAATAATCGATACATTGATTATTGGTTTTGGTCTTTTCATTGATTGTTGACAATAAGAAAAATATCGCTTCAGTTCTTGAACATGTGACTTCAGCTGTCATTCTGCTTCCAGGTGCGTTCGCCGTATCCCATGATTCCCATCGGGGGGATCCAGATGGTTCACTCCGTCCCCTCGTCGGTCACCACCCCTCTGGCCCAGCAGGGGGCGGAGCCAGCCGCCTCCCGCCTGCCGCTGCAGAAGAGCACGTCGGAGGACTCCACCACCAGCGAGGCCGCCTCCCCACACTTCACCTCCTTCATCGAGAGGGGAGGACGAGGAGGAGGGGGGGAGTGGGTGAGGGAGTCATCATCGCCTCA
>NW_019450329.1:0-771 GCF_002814215.2 Seriola lalandi dorsalis | reverse complement strand
TCGGTATAGATCTCATGTCTTGTGATTTTGATTGTCTCCATTTCGTTACCTGGGTGGATATTTACATCTGCCTCCATGGTCCTACAAGTAGAAGAAAAAGAGAAACATCACTTAGTTAAATACATACATTTGTAACAGATCTGTCTGTCGATTATCCATCTCATTTTGATCATTATCAAGAAAGGATTGAGAAAAACAGCATCAGTTATTCAGACATGCAATCTGCTTTGCAAGATGCAATATCATGTCATCTTCATTTGGAACACCTCAATTGTGAGTTTAGCTTCGAGTTCCTGATTTGATTTATTAATGAGTGATATATGTACCTCTCCCAGCAGTGAGCTGCAGTCAGAATCCACTCGTCAGTGATCAGAGAGCCACCACAGAATGTTCCAACACTTGTTCTCAGCTTCACGTGGTACAGACGATCATTTTGACCACAGCGAACACCATTAACAATTCTCTTCTGTACATCCACCGGTGTACTCACTGTGACACCTGAAAGAGAAAGTCCTCCACCAGGTGAGTGTGAGGTAGAAACAAACAGCAGCAAGTGGCTCAGCTTCACACGTTCCAGATAAAACCTGCTAAAATAACATGGTAATGTTTTATCTGAAATAAATGTAAATTCAAAGGCGACATTATGTTCTGAACATTGAAGTGACTACTATCTTTACTGTGTGTCGTTGTAAGTCTTGTACCTAATTTGACAGAAATCAGACGCAGGATAATCCACTATTTTCTCTCTTGAATAATCCTGAACTGCCTGAA
>NW_019450328.1:0-1006 GCF_002814215.2 Seriola lalandi dorsalis | reverse complement strand
AGAACTAGAGAGCACAGTACTTAACTCGCCCAGTGGGACGCTTCCTGTTTGTTCAGCTAATCTTGTTCCTTTTCACGCTGAAGTTATTTTGGTGTAATGTGTGATTGTTCCCAATTAGTCATCAAACCACGCCAAGGATTCAGGAGTGCACAATCTGTAATGCAGGAAACCTCCTTCAAAAACTAGCTGGTAACCGTGGTAACGCTACTGTTGCCATAAGAGTAAGACAAGAAATACAGGAAGAAAAATTAATGAAGTACCAAAATGTCACAGAGCTACATCATCACAGTTAGAGCGGAAAATGGCCTTCACAGTTTCCTAAAAACCTGGTGACATCTTCGTATTGTCTTAAGTGTTACCATATTAATATTTGCTTATTGAATGTCAATCTTTGGTATTTTAGCTTAAAATAACAACGAATAAACAATTAATTGATCATCAAAATTAATTTTCTGACACAGCACACTGCTTTTTTGTCAGAGAAGTTGAAAACCACTTATTTCATCTGTAACAATGCAATTAATTGTATTTTATTACATAAATACATTTTTTATGTAAAAACTTCAGGAAACTTTTAATATTTGAAAAGTAACTATTAACTGCAGCTGTCAGGTGAATGTGGTGGAGTAAACAGTATTCAGTATTCCCTTCTCAAATGTTGGTGGAGTGGGAGTGTAAAGTAGCATAAAATGGAAATTCTCAAGTTAAGTGGCTCAAAATTGAACTTTAGCTCAGCACTTTACGCTGTGTGAATCTCATGGTGGTTTTAAATCCGCCCGACACTCGGTCTGCTCACTGCTATAAAAAAGTTGATGTGTCAGTTTCTCGTGACGGTGACGGAGCGGCGGTGAACACAGCCAGCGGTTCACTGATTAACTGCATCTCATGACTGTGATAAAGTGGATGTTTCTGTAGGTGACGGAGATTCCAGACACAGCTGCTGCAAAAATACACAGGGGTTAAAAATCCCATGAGGATTTCTGGGTCGGATCGAAGTATCACTGAA
>NW_019450327.1:0-858 GCF_002814215.2 Seriola lalandi dorsalis | reverse complement strand
GAGGTTCTGTACAGCATCAGCCAGCCAGCTCCTCCACAGATCTTCAGCCTCCTGAGAGAGCGAGGTCTGAAGTGTGGCGGAGCTCCTTCAGCCTCGGAGCTAACTGAACACGCATCTGAGAATTCATTCAGAGTAGGTTTGTATTTGCACGTTGCTGTTTACACCAGTTTACCACCTTCGTCTGTGTGGAGTTTTCTAGCATAACTGAAGTTCAATAATAGTTGAACTCTACAAATTCACCTGCTTCTTCTGAGCTCATTCCAGAAACTTGAGCCGTGCATGGGAATGTTTGAGCAGCTGGCTTAACTTTTCCATTTAAAACACGTATATGCTCTTCATCTTACACTGCTAGCTCTCATTCATTCTACGTTTTCACTTCTACTCTGGCTTGTGAAACACTTTGTAACTTTGTTAAGAGAGGTGCTATAGAAAAAAAGTTATTATTCCTGTTATTAATCCTCACAGCATTGCTTGGGGTTCCACCTCACACTTTTCTGCTTCCAAAACATACGGCAGACTTTAGCCAGACGTCTGGTTTTACTGGAGGTGGAAATCACCTGTACCCCCTCTCATTCTTCATGCATTAATGACATTTTTTACTTTGTTAGAATGGAAAAAAGGAGATGTACTGTGAATGGTTCACTTGTCAAATTTAATAAAACATGGGGATGATTTTTTTTTACACATGCTGAGGGGCTGGTGTTTTTCCTTCGATCTTGTTCGTGTTGTTTTTACATATGATTTTTTTGGTGACCAACTTCTACCTTTTATGTTTAGTTTAGTTTAGTTTTGGTATTAATCATCTTTTTTTATAACATTGTTCACGTATTTGTTCTGCACTTTATGGACATTTCCTCT
>NW_019450326.1:0-916 GCF_002814215.2 Seriola lalandi dorsalis | reverse complement strand
CCCCGAGTGTTCCCAGGAGAACAGTGAGAACAAGAACTGAACACATCTGGAACCAGGACTGTCTCCTCTCTGACCTGGGTCAGGGAGGAGCTTCAGAAGTCCTCTGCAGAGATGGAGAAGCTGCTGGAAGGACAAGCGTCTCAGCAGCTCTACACCAATCAGGTCTTTATGGTCGAGAGACGAGACAGAGACACTGAGAGTAAAAGACATGAAACAGCCTGCGGGAGTCTGACTGACAGCAGCACAGGTGAGACGTCCCACACAGGTGCCTTTGAAGCTGACGACACAGATCTACCTTTTGTGAAGAGCTTGAATCAGTTTGTTTGTTTTACATTAAAACCTGTTTGAGATCAGAGTTCAAAGACTGATCTAGACCAGAACAGAGCCAACATTAGACATACTGACACACAGACCTTAGACCTGCAGAAGTAGGACCCTGCCAGACCTGGTCAGTCTGAAAAGCATGATGACCTGACCAGACTCTGATCCAGGATCAGATCTCAAATACCAGGAACTGAGACCTACGAAGACCTCCAGTGAGGCGTCAAAGTGAGTGGACTAACAGAGTGGACTACAGGTGTCCGCCTGGAGACAGTACTGGACCCAGGGTCCCCTCCTCCCCCTCCCCCATGTCCTTTATTTCCTGTTGTCACTGTTATATCTTGATATATCGTCACCTTCCTAAAATAATGGCCTAAGTCATGTTTTGACAAAAATGTTTTTTTTGCCTAAATCACCCCCTCATGATGCTGGCCACCTCTGGTAAAATCGCCTGAATCCTCAGTTGAGGGGAACATGCAATTCTACCCCCGGTTGTATAATGGCCTATGTCAAAAGTGTGATTCTTTTGTTGAGTTTTTTGTGTTTCCTGAAAAACCTGAAAAAATGACTTAGGCCATTATTTTAAGAGGGTGTC
>NW_019450325.1:0-916 GCF_002814215.2 Seriola lalandi dorsalis | reverse complement strand
CGTTGCAGATCTTAATCATCATCGTTGGTGTTCTGACCGCAGCTCTGGTATCTGCTGTACTCTTTGCTATCAGGTAGGTATCAGCTTGAGAAACCATGGTGGTTGAGATGACTAAACTATTACTAGTGTTTTTCAAAACCAGTTTCTTTTCAAGCTTTTACTGCTCTGCCAATTGACTAAACTCAAAATGAACCAAAATCTATTTCTGATACAGCAAAAATAATGAATACATTATTGCATTTCATGAAAAAGAACTTAACTTTATATAACACTAAATAAAATCCTACTGTCAAACAATCCCACTAACAATAAACAAATTAAATAATTTCTTTATTTTCCGGACAGCTCATTTTAAGGCTCAGTTTCTGAATATAGGCTGTGTGCATCTCTCTGTGGACTGAGCGCTTTGATACACAGTATTAATGAAGCACCTGTTTTAGAATCAGAAAAGACCTGGAAATCTCATTTTACACAATATGGGACCTTTAAAGCTACAATATGTCAGGTGTCTCATTTTGCTTTGAAAACCTCAAAATTTGAAGAATGTGATTTCATCTGTATTAGCAATGTCTCAGACATGCTTGTTTTGTTGAGTTTCTCTACCCTCATTTTTAACTTTTCTCACTGATCACACTTCTCCGTTCAATCAGCTGATACATGAGCAGACTGAAAAAAAGTTGTGAGGAGTAAGTCCATGAAAGTTGGATGGGGTGTCCTACTGTATTTTTCAGGGCTCAGCGGACTGGCTGCCATAATCCTACAAAGAGACAGCACACAGACGACACCAGTACAACCATGATCAGTCAAGGCCTGACAAGTGAAAGAGAAAATGAGGTACAGACATTTTACTAATTTAGGTATTAAACAGGAACATATAGCAGAATATTGGTACCAGTGATGTTCTATTTTTTTCTTT
>NW_019450324.1:0-903 GCF_002814215.2 Seriola lalandi dorsalis | reverse complement strand
ACAATCACCACACAAGACCAAGACAGGAAGCAAAACACAGACACACAAGGAAACCTTATTACAAAATAAAACAAGAGGTGAGAAAAGTCCAAAATAAAACTAACAAAAAGTGTCTGCCATGGCAAAACATGACACAAAGCATATATGAGAATAACATCAACTGCATTAGTTTACGTCATCGAAATCCCATTTATCTATTAGTTTGTTATTCAAGTACTATGTTTGATGACATCTTGATTATAAAAGCGGTCATGTCAGTGTAAGGACAGAAGATCTCTGGACATCATGAATTCATTTTCAGCACAGAGTATACACATTGTCCTTTATACCACCAACTCTGTGGACATTAGGAAGCTGTCAGGTTGTCAACCAGTTCCCCTACACTGAAACATTTACTGTATATTACTGCAGTAATCACTGTTCAATAAAACTTATCTGTATGAAGCTTTGAGAAACTGATCCTGTGTTCTTGTCTGTGTGTGTCCTCATGTTCCCGTGAGACCAAGCTAGTCATGTAAGTATTGTTCCATTTACAAATTTGCATTATAGCTGTGCTCGAAGTCAAAGGTCACATTTGTTGCTGAGATTCATGTTTTAATGAGCAGTTAGTGTAATGTATGCTGTCTCTGTCCAGAGCTGAGGCTCCGTGAATCTCTTCCGGGAGAGAGTTCCAGAGGGTGGGGGCTGCCACACTGAATGCTCTGTCACCAAAAGATCGCAGGCTGGTGTGGGGGTTGGAGAGCAGACCAGTGTCAGAGGACTGTAGGTTTTTGGACAGAGTATAGGGGTGGAGGAGGTCAGACAGGTACTGGGGTCGATCAAAGAATTGACCCCCCCCCTCTCGCTCTCTCTCTCTCTTTTCCTTCTTTTTCTGTAGTTTTGTTGATAATAATAAAAGGACAT
>NW_019450323.1:0-903 GCF_002814215.2 Seriola lalandi dorsalis | reverse complement strand
CACACACACACACACACACACACAGTTTAAACTGACAGACACCCTAAACCAGGTAACGTTAGCATAAACAAGATAACATTAACCTAAATGAACTACCACTAGCCTGAACAAGCTAAAGTTAGCCTAAATGAACTAACATACTAACTAACACTAACACGGTTGTGTTGGAGCGTAGCTACAACACACGTGTCACAGTTCAATGACAGTAACAGTAACAGTGGTGGAGCTAACAGGTTCATAGTGAACATGATCTCCTCATCAACACTCAGTACAGTTGTATCAGAAGCAGAGGACTGTCTCTCTGTGTCTGTCCTCAGGTCCTGGATCAGGACCGCTCCGCTCTGCAGAAGGTCAAGAAGTCCGTTAAATCCATCTACAGCTCAGGACAAGGTAGGGACCAGGTTCTGGACCAGGTTCTGGTTCCGTTAAGACTCTGATCAGAGACCTCTTAGCGAAGTGACTTTAGTTTTAGCTCCAGGTTTTCTGGGCTGCACACCTGGGTCTGTTTAACCTACTTTGTAGTACAGGTCCGGTGATGGTGATGGTGATGATGATGATGATGATGGTGATGATAATGATGATGATGGTGATGGTGATGGTGATGGTGATGGTGTTGATGATGATGGTGGTGATGATGATGATGATGATGATGGTGATGATGATGGTGATGATGGTGATGATGATGATGGTGATGATGGTGTTGATGATGATGGTGATGATAATGATGATGATGATGATGATGGTGATGATGGTGATGATGATGATGATGATAATGATGATAATGATGATGATGATGATGGTGATGATGATTATGCTGATGATGATGATGGTGATGATGATGGTGATGATAATGATGATGATGGTGATGGTGTTGATGATGATGGTGGTGATGATGATGGTGTT
>NW_019450322.1:0-1030 GCF_002814215.2 Seriola lalandi dorsalis | reverse complement strand
AGTCCTTCACCTCTGGACATTAACATCTCTGCCCTACAGCTGCTACGTCATCTACCGTCTATCTTGCCTGTTGTGGTGCACATGGACACCAACGCCAATATGTTGCAGCAATTTGAGAAACGTAAAGAGGATTTTATGAACCTTGGCAAACTGCATCATTTCAGGCCCATTGCCAACTAAGGCAACTGCACATCTAGCTTAAGGGCAACTGCTGTACTAGAAACATCCCCTTTGTGTGCTCCACCACCTTTAACAACAGAACAGATTTATTTATCTAAACCATGCAGAATCTTTTATCTATGAACACTCAACTGGAACTACATTCTTGCAAAGCTTTCACCTTGTGACATGCTGTGAGTCTCACACCAACATCTTATATTAAAGTAGTAATTAACAATAAGCCAGAGTCTTGTAGGAAGCAAGTAAGAAAATCCACTCACTGTCTTGTACATATCAAGCCTTCTCTGTCTGACCTGACCTGATAATACTTTTCCTTGCACTTTCAATTCAATTCAATTCAATCTTATTTTATTTATATAGCACCAAATCATAATGGAAGTTATCTATTCATATAGAGCAGGTCTAGACCCTACTCTTTATAATATTATTTACAGAGACCCAACATTCACCCATGAGCACTTGGCCACAATGACAAGAAAAAAACATGAGACCTCGAACAGAGCCAGGCTCATTGTGGGCGGCCGACAATGAGAGAGACAGAGAAAGAAGGAGAGAGAGAGAGGGCATTACGGAGGGACACAAAGGGCAGGGAGAGAGAAAGAGGGAGAAAGATAAAGAGGGCATTAGAGAGGGAGAGAGAGGGGGAGGGGGAGAGAAAGATAGAGAGAGCAGGAGGAAAGAGAACATAGCATAATGCAGGTTCCACATAAAGATGTATAGTAATGATAAGACCAATAATAATAATAATGAAAAGACAAAAATAGGACCAGTAATATAACAACAACAACAACAAAAATAATAATATTATTATTATTATTGATAATAATAATAATAATAAAAATAATAATGA
>NW_019450321.1:0-1038 GCF_002814215.2 Seriola lalandi dorsalis | reverse complement strand
GCCTGCCCTGCTCTCTCAGCGACATTAAACTCCACAGTCACCTCTCCTCTCACATTCAGAGATTTATCTGTCCACAAATCCATTCACAAAAGGTCCCTGTTTAATTCAGCCCGGATCTGCGTCAGATAAACAGCGTCTGAGCCTCTCGGGCAGCAGCTACTCCTGCCGATACCTGCTGATTTGTTGACCTGTCGCTATGGAGACGCAACAACATCCAGACAACAAGGGCACTGCTGGAGAAGTGGGGGCTGGGAGGGTTTAAGTTTGTATTAGGAAAGACAAAGAGCGAGTGAATGTGTAGAAGGAGAAACGGAAAGTGAGGGAGTGAGATAAAGTAAGTGTGGGTATGTACAGTGTGTGAGTGTGTGTGTGTGTGTGTGTTAGTGTGTGTGCAAAGGTGGATTAGGTTGGAACAAAATGCCTCTCTTATCAGTGTGGCACGCCTTCACTCCTACAGGAAGTTACATAATGAGCCAACAGCAGACGACAGACACACCTGCTCTCTGGGCCCAACAGTTAAACTAATAACCTACTAACCAACCCATAAACACCCGTCCAGTGGTTCATCACCTGCACACTGACAACTAACCAACAAGTTACGTGGCAGATTGTGTCAAGACTGAGCGAAGTCAAGCCGTCAAAATGATCTCAAACATCATGACAAAGCCCCTAAAGGTGACGTTAGCTCGAACCCCAGCAGCGTCGCCCGAGATAAATGACGGTTTAGAACCAAAAACAAACGTTTATTTGATTTATTTTGCAGCGAACGGCTCAGAACTGTAGAGAGGAAGGATGCACGTCTCAGTCAGAATCACCTCTCTTCCCATTCACACTACAGGCGGGTTAAAAGAGTCAGTTTGTAAAAGCTGCTGGTTTCCTGAGACGCTCGCTGCAGAGAGACTCGCTGGGGAAAAGTCAGATGCTTTTAAAGAGATTAGATTCAACTTTAGGGCTTTTTCAACTAATACTTTGAATCATTAAAAATGCAGCTCGGTTTATTTAAGACAAAATACATTCAGAAGCCTTTTGCTCAGAACT
>NW_019450320.1:0-907 GCF_002814215.2 Seriola lalandi dorsalis | reverse complement strand
TCATACTAAACTGGTAATCATGGTAAAGGTACAGGCTAACTGAGGGGAGTTTAATTGTGCTGCTTGTGGCTTTGAAAATAACTTAATAGGACAATAAATGAGAAGCCGCATTTCTTCCACTCCTCCACCTGTGTGTGACCCTATGTTTCATTGTTAAAAAAATAAAATATTTTTCCACCAATTCTGGATCTTTCAACTCTCACAAGCATCTGAAAGCATGAGTATATACTTTGGCAGTTGCAGATTGCAAGGGAGATGCACATGGATTACATGGGTCTTTAAGAGCTACAGTGTATATCACGTCTGTTGGTAAATGTTTAACTACAACAGTGCCTGTTGTGCTGCATTTAACAGTGCTTGCGGTGTAATCATTACCTTTGGATGTAAAAACACACAAAGATGCCTGACACGCATGCACCAAACAAAACAAAGACTCAGCATAACAAACAACTGGATACAGACTGCTCATGGGGTTTATGTGGAGCAACGTGTGGGAATAGAGATCCAAAAAGATCTTGGAAATCATCACTCAGCCTTTTGACTTGCTTGAAAAGACCTTTGAAATGCTTATGAATTCACAGCAGGTCCTGAAAGTTCACAGCAGAGAATCGATCCTCTGACCATGACTCAGGGCAGCAGCCTCACAAATATTAAAGAGGCAAAGCCAAACCAGAAAGAAAGATCAATGACCTGGAAGAACGTTTATGATGAAACAACATCAAGACAGTGATGATACGGTGCCAACCAGCAACACAGGTGTAGTCTGGAAAGTTGGAACAACACTGTATGTAATCATTTTTGCACTCAATTTCAACAGTTTTTCTATTTAATACATTTCACACTCCCTCTGAATCTTAGAATCACTCTTGAAGACCCCAAGACACTCACTGTGAACCCTGAAGGAGCT
>NW_019450319.1:0-1008 GCF_002814215.2 Seriola lalandi dorsalis | reverse complement strand
GTTACACAACAGAATAATGACAAATGCAAAAAAAAGTTAAAATTATGCTGCTGGCTCAAATGCAACTTCTGCTATGACAAAAGGCAATGTCTTCATTTTAATTTACATCATATTTTGAGGTAGCCATTTATTCTAAACTGTTTGCAAATTAAACATATTTCAACAATGTAAAACAAGTTCAACAGGTTCTTTGTTTACTCGAAAGAACGAAAGAAAGAAAGAAAATTAACTAGTTTTTGACTTATGCTTCTCTGGTGCATCATCAGTGATTGATTCTTTCTCCATTTAGATATTTAATCAATTAATTATAATCTGCCCCACATATCTGTATAAGTTTTTGAACCATGTAACAGCAGAGGTAGGAAGCACTAAGAGACTGAATGAAGAGGTCGAAGTGTGAGGGGGCTGATTTGAAGAGGTTTGAGGCTGAATGGTGTCTCTGATTGGCTACTCTCCATCTTGTATGATTGTATCCCATCATCATGTGCCTGTGGGTGTTTGAGCAGAATGCAGTTTGTTGAGTTTTATGGTCAGGTTGGGTCTGTTACATATTTACAGTAAGTGTAATGATTAATTTTTTTTCTCTCTTCCCCCACACAGTCTTAAGCAGCGCTCATTCACGAGCCTACCATTACTTAGGGACAGACTTGTGTCTCTGTCTGCTCACTTCTTTTCCACTAATGCTTTCTCTCTCATTTTATCCTTTAATTGTTTGACTTGTTTTTCCTCACACTTTCATTTCTTTTTCTTTCCATTTTCTACATCTCTCTCAGAACTGAAATGAGCCTTGTGTGCAGTTTTTACTTGGTGAGTATAAACTTTTATATTTGCATCTTAATGTGGCTAATTAACTGGAAATTAGTAATCAAAGAAACAGTTTAGTCACTTTACAATTAATTTGTAGCCTATAGGACATATATAGTTTTCATCTAAACTAAGAGTTTTGTATTGCGTATTGATTAAATATTTACTGTACATCCCCTCTGTTAGAGTCTTTGAGAGTACATT
>NW_019450318.1:0-809 GCF_002814215.2 Seriola lalandi dorsalis | reverse complement strand
TTTATTTCGGGTTTATTTTGGCTGTTGAAGGGTTTTCATTGAACCTGTCAATTCATAATCATTCACAGGTCACAGTCCACATACAGTCGTGGTCAAAGGCAACTAGACATGGCAGTGTAGTGCAGTGTGACATTTTAACACTCATTTAAAAAGAATCATTTCTAAGTGATACGCTCACTTGTTCTGTGCTGACAGCGCAGCCCTGACATCTTTGATCTGCTGATACACACCAGTTAACACCTCCAACAATGATCACATGACTGGCTCTTCACCTCAACCGCTCTCACATATCACTGTGAATCACTCACACAGGTTTTTAAAGAAACTTCCAGACAGTAAGAGGCGTTGAGGGAAAACATTTGAGTCCAGGTTTCTTTGACTTTCTATTATAATAAACATGAAATTTAAAGAGATGTTGAAGTAATAGTTCTTATCTATCTAGTAACTTATCTATAGTAGTACTTATCTATAACCTGCAATAGATTCAGATTACCACACTGCCAGTCTAGAGAAGCAGTGGTGTTTAAGCCACTTTAAAAAAATCCTACAAAAAAAAATAACTAACATCAGTTGAAGTGCACACTTTATCTTGCTGTCAAACAGCCCTTTCCTTTGGATCTACAGTTTGTGAACCGTTGAACTACTGTATTACTACTCACAATCACAACTAAGGTGCGCACTGTATTGCTCTGCAGATCAGCTGTTTGAGTCAGATTTCAGTCAGTTCCAAAGGAAAGGCTGTTTGACAGCAAGATAAAGTGATGAAAACGTTCAAAATAAAAGCGTACACTTCAACTTTTTTCTGTGGG
>NW_019450317.1:0-903 GCF_002814215.2 Seriola lalandi dorsalis | reverse complement strand
ATCACAAAGTTCCAGAAGTCCTGACGGCTGGTTTTAAGGCTCAGTTTCTGAATACAGGCTGTGTGCATTTCTCTGTGGACTGAGGCTTTGATACTTTCACAGTATTAATATAGAAGCTAGACCTGATCTATAATCAAACTACACATGGACATCTACATTTAGACTCCATGAAGCTTTAATGTAAAGGTAGAAATTAGGTTTAGGTTAGGGTCAGTGAGATTCCACCCAAGTATAGGATAGGATGTTCTTGTGTGTTTTGACATATGTGTGTGTCAATCTGTACAGGTGGAGAGCACTTTCAGCTACCTGGAGATTTGCTCCATCAACATTCACAGCCTCACACAGGTACAGGAACAGCTCCGAATAAACTGTGGCTCGTGTGTTTTTGCTGAGAGTAATAAAGCCTGTATGATGTCATGTGTGTGTTGCAGATTGTGTTGGAGACAGACAGGCAGACTTTGTCTTTCAATGTACTGCACGTTGAGGATCTTGAGGCCATGGTCAGTCACATGACCGCCTCATTAAAGAGGATCTTCCCTGATTCATCTCCAGGGTGAGTCTCACTCAACAAAGATGTCTGAATGCACACCAATGAGTTGAATTCATGTTCTCCAAGTAGAGTTTGAATTTGAAGAGGCCATCAGGTGAAAATGTGAACATTACACATAGATGAGAAATAAAAGTAAAAGCCAGTCTGCAGGGTGTTAGTGAGGTGTTGTTCCTCCACCAACAATATGAAATATTTCAACTACTGAATGGATTTAAACATCTGACACACACATTCATGTTTTCCTTGGGATGAGTTGTAGTAACTTTGATTGTAACAGATAATCAGCAGGTCAAAGTTTGAGTCTGTCCAATACTCTGGTTTCTCACCAAACAGAGCTAATGACCAAATGTTAG
>NW_019450316.1:0-1144 GCF_002814215.2 Seriola lalandi dorsalis | reverse complement strand
GATGCCATGCAGCAAAGGGCTTGAGTTGGATGAACCCAGGCCACTGCAGTAAGGACTGAGCCTAAACGGTATGCGCTCTACTAAGTGAGCCGCCAGGACGCCCCATTTATGTTATAAGAAGTATTTGGTGTGAGGGTTTTTTGTCTGTGTTTGTGTTATCTGACCTTGATCATCATAAAAATCATAAAATGAAAACAACAACAGTAACATGCTGTGCAGGGTTCAGGTTTCGCAGTTGAAATACTTCATTTTTAGTGCAACAGTACAAACGAATCTCTCTGCAGGTGCCTCTGTATGTTGCTGCTAAGTATTATTGCATTTTGGTTTTGTGCTGTTACTGTGATAGAAGCTTTAATCATGTCAGGAAGTGGGATACATCAGTGTTTGAGTGTAAAGGCCACTGAGGCTGTTGATCACAGTCATATTTGACGATTTGACATTTGGCAGAAATGATATCACCAACAGATACTTTTGTTTATCATGACCAATGAATTCAAGGGCAAATTTCATTGGTGAGGCTCTTCATTCCTCCTCAGTTTGTACCACCTGACTTCCATCACTTTAATATACTCTCTAAGCCTTTTTCTGTACTTTTATTCTTTTGTGTAATCTGAAGCCATAGCGGCTGCATGAGCCGAACAGAAGTTCAGGCTTATCTATGCATGTTCACACATGAGCTGTGAATTTTGTGTTTATTGTGCATTTTTCTCTTGTACTGAGTCTCCGTCGTTGCATTTGTAAAATGTACCTTTACATCAAAAGAAGATGCATTGTTTGATGAAACAATACAAAAGCAGTGCTGTGATAGACTGGCGACCTGTTCAGGGTGTTTTATGATTGGACATGTTACTCTCTTGCAGGACAATAGTGCCATGGAAAGTCTTCCGACAGTGCCTTCATGAACTGCATCCCATCAGCTCGGGCCTGGAGGCCATGGCCCTCAAATCGACCATCGACCTCACCTGCAATGACTACATTTCTGTGTTTGAGTTTGACATCTTCACACGCCTCTTCCAGGTTGGTCCAAATGAAACCAAGTTTCAAACCTGTGACTCAAATCATCACACATAGCACTTTATTTTTTGTTCAAGCTGGATTCATATAGAACAGGGTTTGACATTTACATTCACAATCTTTAGTTTGT
>NW_019450314.1:0-920 GCF_002814215.2 Seriola lalandi dorsalis | reverse complement strand
GAGTTGTCTAAATCTGTTCTTTTTTAATGAAGAGTGGCAGTGCAGAAACAACATACATCAAATCAGACACTGACATGAATTCATAATTTAAGGCATCTATCAAGCAGAAATGATCCCTTTCCTGCTTCTCATATATGACAATTATCTGCTTTTGTTTTCAAAGATAGAAGATATGTTAAGGTTTAGGACTTTATGTAAGAATAACAAGCAGTTTAAAAATTCCACCTTTGACCTTAGGAATTGGCCTTTTAATAGAAAAAAAATAAGTCAAAATAATGTTTAGTTGTGTATTACATGTATTACATTACATTACATTCATTTAGCATTCACCTCGTATCATGGCAAAGTTTGGCAAAGTTGCAGAGAGATTTTTTTATGCCTGCGTGCTATCAACAGTCGGAGCTGGAGGCATTATGTTTTTTACAAAGATGAACCAAGTAGATTTTGGAGGTCAAAGGTCAAGATCACTGTGACCTCACAAAACATGTTTTTGGCCTTAACCCAAGAAGCTGAGTGGGCTCCTCATGACCACAGGGACATGTACACACATTTGTTTGACCATTAGTTTTTGGTGAGCCTGTTAGATAGGACAACAGATTCTTGTGGCTGTACAGAGCTTCTAAAGAGAAAAGCTCTGTATACCTGCACATTTTTTTTTACTTCACTTATTTTAACTTATTCAGACTGATCAGTTCTCTGCACAGGTTGAAATATGGGTGGAACTTTACTGGAAACTATGTGAGGTCACTAAACTACAAGCACCAGTGAGAATGATAAATGTGGAAGCTAACAGGGTGTGGGAGAAATGCTAATTAAGCCCAGTTTCTCTAATCGGGTACTGAACGGTGGCACACCAGCTGTTTTCCACCAGCTGTGAAAAGCAAAACACCTGCTGTGACATCACTGATTGGGGAAGGGTA
>NW_019450313.1:0-943 GCF_002814215.2 Seriola lalandi dorsalis | reverse complement strand
GGTGAAGACTACAGCAATGACTGAAGCCGGAGCAGCATCCTCACTCAGACTGAACCGGCGGCCGAAGCGGTGGGACAGCAAAGTTGAAAACGGCGAGACCAAGAATAAAGTAAGCCACTTCTCTGAGCAGATAGAGAGCAGAGAATTCATTTTATTTTTTATCCTCTACGAGCGTTTTTCTAGAAGTTATATATTGTATATCGCTCTGGCTTTAGCGTTAACCTTTTAATTGTTGCTTCGGATGAATGTTTGATGGACCTGAGCGTCTTGCTCCGTAACCGTTGTGATGAATGAAACAAAGAGGATGGATGCAGCGTGAGAGGACGCCAACTGTTGACGTTACGGTGTGTTTTTATCTCCTCTCCATGTTTGGTAGAGGATAACTTAACAGGAACGTGGTCAATTCGCCTTTTCTCACTAGCTAACGTTAACTTTACGATTCCGTCGACGTAGATAAAGCAGCTAAAGTAACTGTTACGCTTCACCCAACCGTTAATATGTGGCTAACGGTCCAAGTCAAATTCGTTTGTTGGGCTCTTTTGGCTTAGAGTCAACCATAGTATGTTTTACTATTAAGTTAAACGGCTCCATGACATGTCAAAGGTCAGGGTCAACAAGAGACCCTGACGTTTTTGCTCAAGAGAACTTCAGCAGAGCAGCGGTTGAGTTTTGCTTCTGACAGTTAAAGGTGTTTCATTCAACATTTCCTGTCATCTCTAAATATGCGTTTGCTCTGTTTTCTAAGGCTCTTCCCAGAAACTAATAGATGTGCCCCCTTTGGAGACTTGAACCTGGGGCTCTGTGTAAGGTGGGAGTTACATGGATCACAGTGCTGCAGCAGCAGCAGCAGTGTGCATGGAGGTGATGGCGTGCACCTAAGGTAAGCCCTCCTATATCGTGTCTGAAGATGAGCCAAGGGCCAAATCTCGTCCTGGAGTGGCTG
>NW_019450312.1:0-970 GCF_002814215.2 Seriola lalandi dorsalis | reverse complement strand
ACTATTTTTTACTATTAAAAACCTTGAAAACCCTCTTACATTTCTAAAATAAATCTGCTTTATATAAGTTACACATGACCTCCACACCAGAATCACATGGGTGGAACATGAAAGAAGTTTTGAACTCGCTCTTGAGCTTAAGCTCCATTAACAATAACACTGAGCAGAGTCTCTCTACACGAACAGCGGCGTAATGACAGGCACATTACTAAAAACACAAATAACTAAAAACTAAAAATAATTTCGGTTCGGTTTGAGGTGGGAAGTTTTTAAGGCCGATTCACCTCATGCAGTATCTTTGCCTCAGTTTCTCCCTTAAATTTTAATAACTTATGGAATATAACTAACTAACTTTTCATAGGTGGACATCGGCCTAATGGAACAAAACAACTCAGATGTATTTTTCCCGCCCAGTGAGGTGGAAAACCACCCGACTTGGCAACACTGATGGTGAGCCATAATACAAACAAGAGGTGAGTGTTGAAAGTTTCAAAATAAAACACATAACCTTAGGGATCCTGTAAAATAATATCAGTTAAACCAAGATTCTTTCGTAACCTTTAGTCAGTTTACTTTTCTCCTAATGTAGAAAACAGAAATATAAAAAGGATAAGTTCAGCAAAGTCATGTGGATACACGCTTCTTTTTTATTTTTTTGGCCAAACTCTGAGCCGACCGTCACAGGTCAGCCTTCCAGCCGTTCTCTTCATCACTGCAGTTAGCACCATTTCCCTCATTACCCCTGTATAATGTGATATGCTGTGATGCATACCGTAGACAGTATGATTGGATTGCATTCTCCCATTATTACCTGTTTCCTCGTCCGCGTCTTGCCCGTTCGGAGCTTGATGTATCTGGCTATGAGCTCATTTCGGCCTGGAGGGAAAAGACACAGAACATACTGATGAAACATTATGCATGCTGTTTTCTCTCTTAACACACACACACACACACACACACACACACACAC
>NW_019450311.1:0-889 GCF_002814215.2 Seriola lalandi dorsalis | reverse complement strand
AAAACCTGACTTGGGATAACGTTGCTGGTGTGGTTCTCTGACGACAAGACGAACTGGCACAGGACAAAGGGAAACGCAGACTGTATACACACACACACAAGGTAATGGGAAACAGGTGGAAACAATCAGGGCGGGGCAGACAATCAGAGCAGTGGGAAACACACAAGGGAAAGGAGGAAGTTACCTGAAACGAGAGGAGAGTTAGGTTTCAAAATAAAACAAGGAGTCACGAGACAGCCAAAACTAAACATAACTTAACGTTTCAAGTTTACTGCTTTAGCCCACTGCTCCAGCAGCCACTCGATGGGTTTGTCTCTGCGGCACATCAGGAAGACCTCAACGATCATTGGGAGGTCATGAGGCTGAAACATCTTCCCTGACACGCATGCACGCACCCATGCACGCACACACAAAATATTGTCAGTATACAATTTTATGCAAAAGTTGTGGGCAAATAATGTATTTGGAGGATTTTTAAAAGCCCTTAAGCCAACACACAATAAAAATGGATCTTTCTTCAAATGTTAATGTTATGTTATTTATTTATTTCAAGACCTTAAAAAATAGTAAATATATAATAATAGTAATTGTGGCATGTGCAAAACTTCATACTTGTTAGGTCTGTCATCAGGGATTCTCTGACTTCAACCTAAAACTCAACAACCATGTGGCTCCTCTCAGTTGACTGAGGATCTGAACATGAAGCTAACTGATGCCACAAAGCAGAAGAGGCTATTAAAGAAAGAAAAGTGCTACCAGCTCTATGTTACTGTTACGTTTCGGTAAAACAATATAGCTCCACTCAGCTATTGTAGAAAAGAAAGACACACACACACACACACACACACACACACACACACACACACACACACACACACACACACACACA
>NW_019450310.1:0-813 GCF_002814215.2 Seriola lalandi dorsalis | reverse complement strand
GTCTGCTCATACAGGAAATGTGTTGTCAGATGACATAGCAACAAGACAAGGTCAAACCCAGTATATAGGTGGAATCGCATATCAGCTGGTTTCAGCCCTTCATCTGTTTGCTTCTCTCCTCTCTGTACTCACATATACAGTATTTTATTACATCTGAATTCCCAATAAAAGCTGTTCTCATTCACATGTTTTTCTGTTTCTGTTGTCAGACAATGGAACAAGTTTGAAACAGTGACTGAAACGTGGCCCATTAAGACGACATGTTAACCAGCAGTCACTTCCAAGCTGCTGCTGCTAAAACCCTGGTTTTATAACCACGACATCGTCTGCTGCTCAAACACTGAACTGAACACTGAACAGAATAGATACAGAGAGAGGGCTGAACTGATAAGTAGCCAAGGTTTGTCCAAAAAGTCATTTGATTTTCTTTCTTTTTTCTGAGCTTTTCTGAAAAAAAGTTTCTAAATCTAGGTTGGTCTAATTTGGCAACGCTGCAGACTGTAAATGCCCCCTTATAGAAACTGTGCCAATTCATTTTGAAAAAGCAACAGTCAATGGGGAAACTTCAACTCAGTCATTCGGCTGACCAGTGGTGGAACTGTGATTACTCAGTCACAAACATTCATGACATCCACACTTTTTTGATGCACTAACCTGGATTATTTTATCTAAAGCTCTCTGTGACTGGAGGCCACTACACCAGGGCTTTTCACAGTCTCCCAACCCCACCCATTCCCAAGTGCCCACTACCAACTCTGGGCCACAATTTGAAAGTGGGTGTTTGGTTGCAATCCCTCCCTTTAATTATTCTTT
>NW_019450309.1:0-1072 GCF_002814215.2 Seriola lalandi dorsalis | reverse complement strand
CAGAGCATTTTCTCAGGTGGAGTGCACATGGTAACTAAGGTATTAAGATTAAAAATCCTGAAGCTTTAAATACATATAGCAAATATGTTTTTTTCATGATTGAAAACCAAAAATTCTTGTTTTATTGTGTATTTGCATGATTTTGCTGATGTTCCTCTGTTGGTGCTTTTTCTGTTGTGTACACACATACATGCATGCTAACAGCGTCTCAACTTGCCCCAACATGCCTTTCCTACAACCTCAGGAGCTGTTCCTGAAAACAAATACATGTCTGTTTTAAGTACTGTGTACAGTACATTTCCACATGCTTGAAACCTTATATCAAGGCCGTAACATTCAAATTGAGTGGCATGTTTAGACAGGAGGGCGCACAGTCTACACCATTTCTAACAGTGTGACACCTGACGTGAGTTCATACTGTGTGCTACACAAAATAAAAGAAAACTGGCTTCAGATGTGATGAAAGGATATGAAATGTATTTTAAAGTACATTACAACAATAGCAATAATCAATAAAACAAAAACATGTGCAATGAGAGTCAGGAATAAGAGCAAAGTATCTTTACAGTGTAAATCAACAGATTTGTTGATCAGTGAAGTGCACAAACACACAGTGACACATTTAGACATTCACATAGGAACACACCAATCTGCAGCTCGGGTTGAATGAATTCAGTGTGTTGAATACAGTAAATGATTTCTAGCTGACAGATTGTCTCAACAGCAGAGGTCTCCTGTTTGAACTTTCAGACATAAGTTTGTTTTGCAGCAATTTAAAGTAATTGATCAGGCTCTAAAAAAAAAGGGTGTAGTTCCTCTCATGAGAAAAACAATGCTACTGTTTTACAGTTTTTCTGCTGAAACTGTTTTTCTATTTCCCTTCCTACACAGACAGATTGACGTGTATTCAAAGGTGAAAAAAACAGGATGTGAAATGGACTCTATTTATTGTGTTACTCTTCCTGTAAGCTACTGTAACTAAATGAAGTTAAAATACAGGATCAGGAAGCAAACACTGTGGAAGACTAGAAAAGCGGAGGAGGAAACAAAAAATAGTTCAACTCTGACCTCC
>NW_019450308.1:0-1197 GCF_002814215.2 Seriola lalandi dorsalis | reverse complement strand
AACTCGGCTAATTGTCTGTCTTACCATTGATTGAAGGCTAAGTGTGTGTGTATGGAGTATCCCCTACAGCGAGAGCTGCTGTCTGCTGACAGACATTGCCTGCTGCTAAAGCCATTGCAATAATCATAAAGATTAGGTTAACAGTGGGAAACGGCCGGGGAAGACAAGTGTTCACAGTGGGCTGTTATTTTTGCATTGGTACTCACAAAAAATAACAACCTGCAAACTGCAGGCTTGTGTGCTGTTTTAGACATAACCCTGGGGCGCATGTGTGTTAGTATGTGAACATTTGCACAGCTTTAGTCTTTGTAGATGGCAATGCATATGTGTCTTGTTATATACATGTGTTATGCACATTATGTTTTAGCACAAATCAGTGTATTCATGTAACATATGCGTGGATGCATTAAGTGTCTTCTGTGTTTTAATGTTACATGCAATTAGATTGTTTTATAATAATAATAATAATAATACATTTTATTTAAAGGCGCCTTTCTTGGCACTCAAGGACACTACACAGTTACACAAATTGAGATTAAAAACATTAACAACAATAAAAATGAAATATAAAAATAAAAACAATACAAAAGTGACAGTAGGATGTCACCCTTATGAAAAAAAAAGTTTCAAAGAGTTTCATGGTAACAGATTACACACAATTTTTTTAATGAAAATAATAAGCAAAATTACAAAAAAGAAATCAGGTTCAAACAATCTTAAACAATGTGATTCTTCCAATCGATTACAATAGTCTTTTTGCATGTAATTGATACAACTTTGTTCATGTACATTGCACGTACACATACAGTTAATTGCAGAAACTGAGGCACACTATACACAATCAAAGGACAACAGTGTACTGACGTAGCAAACCGCTCTCAAAGCACTACACTGAGAAACTTGTCATGCAAATGTGTGTGACAGATCTCTTCATAGAGAGAGAAGAACAAAGTAACAAACAAAACAATGCTTACCAGAAACAAAACTTGTGAGGGTGAAATTCTGTCACTAATTGAATCAGATGGCAGGACAGAAATAGAGAAATATTGTTCATTTGTTATACAAAAACAAATTTTATTATACATAATTCACTTTACGCACATTTTGTTATTGCAATTCACACTGTATTACTCTCTGAATTATCATTCTGAATATGCAAGAGCTTTTAATAATTTAACACGTCAGTGTTTATTTTCA
>NW_019450307.1:0-920 GCF_002814215.2 Seriola lalandi dorsalis | reverse complement strand
CCCCGCCCCCCCTACACTGGGACACAACAAACAGTGGGAGGGACGCTGAGAAGCTCATAATGAGGAGGACGAGTTGCAAGGGGAGCTGAACACACCCTGAGTACAGAGCTGACTGCTCTGCTTTCGTTTTTGAACTCAACTTAAGATCATGTTAATTAGTTTTTAAGAGCTCCGTGGTTTCTCTCCCGCTCCCTCATATATTTTTGATCCTTTAATCCCCTTAATTTTCTGCACAAAAACTCTTCTGATCTTCTGACCAAAACCTTTTAAAAATTTCACGGTCCAGGCTCAGAACAAAGGCAGATTGTGCTTTAGGATTTTCCTAAGGCTCAATGTAATGTCACCACGTCTTGTTTTGACTGACGAACAGCCCAAAACCCTAAAGACATTCAGTTAATTAATGCATAGGATAAAGAAAAGCAGCAAATCCTCACAGCAGAGAGATTGCTACGTGGAAATATCGTGTACAACCAAAAAGTAGATTTTGGTTTTTATCAAAATACAGAATATATGTTGGTTAAATATAACTTTATTTTTCTTTTTTTTAATTATTTTTTATTTTCTATTTTTTCTTTATATTCTTTATATTATGGTTCAGTTGCCACATGCTGTGTTTGAACATTTTGCAGATACATTTAATATCAACATATTGCCACTTGTCAGTTACGCTTCTTTAACCCACTTCCTCATCATGTAAATAAAAACATATCCCAGTGAATGCAGACAGGGTTGTACTGTCTATCCAAGTTTTCTCGTTAAAACAAGGATGTTTTCTTGTAACATCTGTCATTACCCAGTTTGCATCAGTGCCTGATCAGTATCGAACAAGCGGGTCAACCCTAACTCTAACCAATAGCCACGTTTCCGCACATGCGTAGCTCAAATCAAGTTTTCAGCGTGGATCGAGCAGCTACAACATC
>NW_019450306.1:0-881 GCF_002814215.2 Seriola lalandi dorsalis | reverse complement strand
GGAGTGGGTGTGGTCTACCTGTCCTTCAGCTCCTGAGTGACGCGTTTGGTGAATCGGCCGCAGAGCAGCCCCAGCATGAAGAGCAGCGCCACGCCTGCACCAATCACAGTCAGGATGTAGTTCTTGGACGGTGACGTCATCACCTGCATGGCCAGGTCCGAGAAACCCTCGGCGGGAGCCACCTGACAGGAAGTACGAAGAGGACAGTGTGAATGAAGCTGTGAAAAAACCTCCAAAATAAACTGATTACCTTCAGATTCTCATTATAAATATTCTCAGGTAAAAATCACCTGAAATAATGTTTTCATATAAAATCCAGTTGTTTCCTCCTGTCAACAGAACTCTACACTTCCTGATGTTTTTCACATTAAAAGCCTGACAGTGAGACTTTTAATTTATATTAACTGCGGAAAAGGGCAAAGTAAGTTTCTCTCACTTTCAAAATAAAAAACTTTTAACTTAATTTTAACCAGATTATTGCAGTTTTGAAACCGTTTCAAAATAAAACCCCTTCTAAGCAGATGTAATGTAGCTCATCAAATCAATTCAAAAAGCCAATTTAATTTAAAAAAAAAAAAAATTCAAAATAAAAGCTTCTTGTAACAAGCAGTTTGTTCAAATTTCAAATTAAATGCCAATTTAAAAACAGATTTTGCAGCTTCTTCTGTCTATTCAACCAATTTCAAAATAAAAGACCCTTAAAAAGAGCAAGTAATCAATTTTAGAAATTCAGCCACTTAAACAGATTTTATACAAATGAAAGACCAATTTAAAACTGACACATTACATCATTATTACATCATCTTTAAAACCGGCAGCTCACTCTGTTAATGAATAAAAAGGTTGACAGTGTTTCTGTTAGAGCAGAGAGGTCACACTCA
>NW_019450305.1:0-749 GCF_002814215.2 Seriola lalandi dorsalis | reverse complement strand
CCAAAACATTTTAACTGTCTCACTTTGTACTTTTATCATGAACATGTTCACACAGTAACAGTAACCTTCACTATGCTGTTCAGATGTGCTAGTTACTTTAGCTTAGCAGTTAGTGCTAGCTTTTCTTGCTCTCTTGCTCAGTGTGTATTGAACCAACAGATGAGCTTGTGCATCAAGTCCAACACACAGCTCTGCTTGTTAACTGCAGCTGCTCTTGTCTGTGTCCCTCTTTGTACACAGCATTCAGCATGATAGGCTATTACTCTTGATGTGTAACAAATCAGATCGTTCTGTGGGCGGGACATCACTTCAGACCACAGAGTGCTGACTGCAGACCAGAGACAGGCTGCTGCATCAGAGCCATGGTAGTGCATTTTCAAAGCAATTTATTTTATCAGTTAATGGTTAAAAAAATAACAATACTGATAATTGGAAAATGCCAAATTTTACCACTGATAATCGGCCAGGCCAATAACCGGTTGACTCCTACCCAGAACCTCCAAAATGTCAGGTAACTGAGGGAAAAATAGCTATTTGATGGAGATGTAGATGTAGCCTAAACAATTTGTCTGAAATGTGACCCTGACTACACACTGCTGTGTTTTTACTCTTTAACAACATGTAGTATTTTAAAAACTTGTTATGTTATCCACTGATTAGACTCTTGATCTTAGATAGATAGATAGATAGATAGATAGATAGATAGATAGATAGATAGATAGATAGATAGATAGATAGATAGATAGATA
>NW_019450304.1:0-953 GCF_002814215.2 Seriola lalandi dorsalis | reverse complement strand
TAAAGTTCCTCTCCAGACACGTTTCAAACTATGTAAAAATCTGCTCTGCTATGATTAATAATTTGGTTAACATGATTTTCACATGTGAAAAACTGAAAAAAATCTGGGGCTGGAAGATCATCTACTCTTACTTCCTCATTGAAATATCTGGATCAGGCCTTGAGCCCCGCCCACCACCTGCTGGCTCCAGGTGGACAGGTGAAAGAGCAGAGAGCATCAAGATGGTTAGAGCAGGAAACATCAGAGAGACTCAGCCACATGTTTGAGCCTGAGAAAATGGGCAAAGAAAAATATATATAAAAAATCACCCCCATGTACCGTTGATCATGAAGGAGGAAATTAGCTATAGAGACCAAAACTGTTTTTTTGTACCAGATTGTAAACATGTTTATTTCTGCTGTAAAGTTTTAACATGGGACTCTAGTGGTCATTAGAGGAACTGCAGGTTTTGGCACTTCTGTGTAGACTTCATTTTTCAGCCCTGGAGTTTACTGCTTGGTCGATCAGAATCTAGATAACTCCCGACAAAACCCAACGTCAAATAACCTATCACTTTAAAATGGATTGAATACTTGAATTAGGCTCTTCGTTAAAATTAGCATAAAAATGTGCTCCTGCACCGGTCAAGCTGTCCACATCTGTTTCACTAGAAAGCAGTAAATAAAAGGGGGCATATCAAAGACTACGTTTGGTCACTGTGCAAGGTTGACTCAAGATAGTCAAGTAACTTTATTCAACTGTCTAACACAGATAATGTAAAATTCTTTACAGCAAGAGAGAGTAATGTAATCCATGGCTCCATTATGTTCAGGGGCAACATATTCCGTGAGTGAATGAAGCGCCACATTTATTAATGGCAGCGGACCTGGCAGAGGATGGTTGATGGCAGCCGTACAAATCACTCAACTGTCACACCAGAGCTCAGAGTTCATATCCAGAGAAAGACTGTGAGG
>NW_019450303.1:0-1132 GCF_002814215.2 Seriola lalandi dorsalis | reverse complement strand
GGTCTAATTCTGATGAAATGATGAATCGTAGATTTGGAACAGAGAACCTGAGCACCCACAGTCTGTTACACACATTCCCCAGAGCCAGTCCGAGAGATGCAGGTTGGGTGTAAAGACTGAAGGTCTCGTATATCTATACATGCTCAATGATTCAGCTAAGGGTGTAGGCGTAATGGAGGGAGCCACCTTCCTTCAGGAAGCAGTCATGCTCATGGGTTCCCGGTTTGATCTGACACTGGCAGACTCCCAGCAGGTCATCGAAGACGAAGTCATGGTCAAACACCTCAAGCCTCAGTACGTCGTTCACCTGGGCGTTGGAGTTGGTGAACTGCTCCTCCCACCAGGGGTTAGGGTTGTCATGACGGATGGATGTCATACCCATAGCGGCTGAGCTACAGAACACCTTGACGTAGCCGTCTGTGACTCCAAACAGGTCGGAGGGAAGACCGCTGGCCCGCAGGTTAAACACCCTCAGCTGGGACTGAGCCACACTCAGACTGCACAAGACCAGCAGGAGGAGAGGAAGACTGGAGGCCATGGCTTCACAGGAGGCTGTGGAGGTGGAGCAACAGATCCACATTGTATCAAGGGAAATCTTTTCTTTTAATTTTGTTTTTACTCAACCCTTATCTGTCATTAATATTTCTGAGGTGCAACAGCTACCATTCAGTTGTCAGACCTGGCCAGGTAAGGTCTTCCGTGATTGATCACATCTCTTCCTGCTTTTCCATCAGTCAGAACAGTTCTATACCGACTAGCCTGGCAGGCCTGATGCAGCATCCACCTGCAGTTCATCCTGATATCATTCCTGTGAACGTCTTTTTAACTGATGATGAGATGTTATTGGTTGTTATTTTCAACAGAAAAAGGGAAGAAAATATCTAAGCCTCTCATTACGCCACATTTCTCTTCGTTACTTCTGGTGTCTACTTTCAGAATAAAGTCACCAAAGTTAAGTATTTACAAAACCAGAGCTGTTTTGATTCTTTTATTTAAAAGATTCCACTGCAAGTCTTGGTTGGTTACAGTCTGTCTTGAGGATAGATGGAGTGAACAAAGACATATGTATTTAGAGTCATGAGTTTTCACTGCCCTCCAGTGGGCACATTGAGGAACTGCAACATGATTAAAT
>NW_019450302.1:0-1262 GCF_002814215.2 Seriola lalandi dorsalis | reverse complement strand
TCCAGAGACCCGGTGCTGACCTGCAGTGGACTACGATGGGGTCTTTGGTCCTGTTGGCCTGCTGACGGACGATGTGGACGAACTGCAGGATGCTCTCGATGGCGTTGACCGTTGGGACGCCGTGATCCGGCCACGAGGTGTAGTTCAGGTGGAGGACGTCCTGAGTCTCGTCGGCCTGCAGGGGGCGACACAGACGTTTTATTTAAGAGTTTAAAGTGTGTTTATTGACTGACAGAAAGAAAACTGACAGGAAGCCAAATAAAGCATTGATTATTGATTATGTATTGAGTTGATTTGGAGATTCAATAGAAATAACTTCAGATATTTTTTTCTCATAATTAAGATAAAAAAGATGATTATTAATCAAAATCAACTGGTGGCAGCATCTAGTGGCCACCAGAGGAACTGCGGCTTCAGGGCGGTAAACTCACATATCCCAGTCTGAACTTCCTGATGGTCCACTCTGGAGCCTCGGACTCAGAGAGCATCTCCACACTGATCTCTCCGTACATCACCGGCTCGTCTGTGAACGGCCAGTAGTGATCGCACTTCACCTGAGAACCGAACATCCACAACAAACTGAGAAACTCAGATTCAAAAACATTTAATAATAATAATGAGAATAATGAGTTTGAAAATGTTCTGGATCACTTTACAGTTTCAGTGTAAAGTCACTGTCACGTCTGTGTTCTTGGATACAATGATATATTTCTTAACAACAGTAATATTAATGTTGGAGTCATTAGTGTAATTAGAAAGTGACTGTAATAATGTGTTTGTGACAGAGTGAGACTCACCCTCCGTCGCTCGTTACACTGAGTGAGCATGACGATGATGGGAGACTTCTGCTGCAGAACCATCCTCCAGAAATCATTACGGGTCTCGGGCAGAGGACCCTGAGTGGCGATGTACTCTTTAGCATGTTTGTATCCCTGAGTGTCAAACACAGAAACACAGTGTTAATGTCACAGTGTTACATCAGTGATACTGTCAGAACAGCATGTATTTTACATTTAAGATTTATAAATGTACATTTATTTTAACACGTTGACTTTGGATTCAAATTTTATTATCGTGAAAAAATCGTAAAATCATTATCATGGATTATATCTATATATTATATATCTACATGATTAACATGGACTATATCTATATATTATATATCTATATCATTAACATGGACTGTATCTGTATATTATATATCTATATCATTAACATGGACTATATCTGTATATTATATATCTACATGATTAACATGGACT
>NW_019450301.1:0-821 GCF_002814215.2 Seriola lalandi dorsalis | reverse complement strand
ACACACACACACACACACACACACACATACTCATACACGCAGACAGACACAACAGAGCAGGACACAACATCACAGAGTTGGAGATAATCTGACAGTTTTCAGGTTCAGGATTCTATTTCAGGGATTTTTGATTTTTGTTTGTGTCACCTGGAGCGACCTCACCAATCATGAATCCTGAATAGTAAGTGTTGTTTCTTTTCCATCTGCTGTGTGCCACTGTGTTACTGAGGTGTAAATATCCTGTTCCCACACAACACATACTGCACACCACTGGAAGACACTGACATCTGCAGTTTAACAGTGACTCCTGACATGGAAAGTCTCCAGATATGTTGCTTTAATCCTGTGTATGTTCGTAAAACATAAAGTACAACATGGATGATCTTATAGTTTTAGTCGACTCTGAGGTAGTTGTCACACTTACAGAGTTGTGAATCAGGTACCTGGGGTTAAAGAAGAGAAAACTGACTTTATTTTCTGCGTGGGCAATTCTAGTTAACTTGGAGTTGGATCACTAGGCTGCTGAGGCTGCTGGGTATTGTAGGCCTTAGGCAGGGAACGCACTGGATGTGTGTGGAGGCTTTCAGAATGTGTTGATTTTAATTTTGGCGCACGTTAATGGATCAGAGCGGACACATTGGCTGCGTGAGTCGTGCGTGAGATGCGTGATCTAGAGATGCCGTGTGCGTCTCCCAACAGAAACAGACAGAAAAAAGACCTGTTGATGTCATATTCACACATTACCAAGAACATCACATAAAACCGACACCGCCATACAACTATAGTTGTCTCTGTCTACAATGAATCTGAATATTTTGACA
>NW_019450300.1:0-757 GCF_002814215.2 Seriola lalandi dorsalis | reverse complement strand
AAAAACAACACATTAACTGCGTTATTAACTCTGACAAAATGTGACAAATGTGATGTGTGAACAAGAGGCATCAACACATACTGCCGGGCAAAAGGAAAAGGTCGCAGAACTGATAACATTAAAATTCTGACCCACACAGCTCCCAAGTAACCCTGGAATATGACTATCAATATACAGGGCTTACAAAGTAAGCAGGGACTAGAAAAATGTTCCACATCAACGGCAGACACATCAATCCCAGCTTCAAAATTGGTCCCTTGCTTCACTGAATCATTTACACTTGAGTCTCTTTCTCATAAAACACCAGAAGAGGGGTTCAAGCATGCAGTCCTTTTGCCAAGGCAAGATAAATGCACATTTCACAAAGGCAAGCCTGTTGCAAGCTCCTCCACAGAGAAACGCAGCATCTGAAAAACTGTGCTTTAAAGAAATTAAATGAGGACAGACATTGTTCTTTGTCCTTCTACAAGCTGCTCAGATATGAAAAAAAATCCCCATGGACCACAGCAAGTCACAACGTGGGACACATCCATCCATCCATCCAACCCCCCCCCAAATGGCAGTTACCACGGCAACACATCTTATGAACTAACAATGTGGTGTATTCACAGACGCTAAGAGAAATACAGTTTGTAGGCTGGTTACACAACCTACGAGCATACACGAAATGTTCTTGTTCTGCCATCGGCCGTACAAGATATAAATGTCACAGTGGATATATGCACCTGACCCCCCCCCCACACACACACACACCTCT
>NW_019450299.1:0-1025 GCF_002814215.2 Seriola lalandi dorsalis | reverse complement strand
GTCATTCAACACCTAAGGAGCCAGTCAGCATGCAGCATGCTCAGACCAAGATCTAATAATGCTGGTGATTGACTGTTAATTTACAGAAACATGTAAAGTACCAAAATTAAAGTCAAATACAGTGGAAAGTCAATAAAAGAGGAAAATTATAAACATACTGCTGACAGTGATACAGTGCAGTCCAACCAGTATCTGTAGCATTTACAAACTGTCTACTGCACACACACTGACCCACATCAGTTTACATACAAATACTGGCTGTTATTAATCAGTGTCAGCACAGTTACTGAGAGTTAAAAACATGAGCTGTAACTTCAGCACAATATAACTCATTTAACAATATGAACGGAACTTTCCTGATTCCGTATAACAACTCTGATTCATGCTCTGACACAAAGTTGAAGCTTGAGAGGAAAATTTGTGGTCGGCCCTTTACAGAAATGGACAAGAAATTCTCAAAAGAAATTTCCCTAAATCTGAAAGGAAAGACATTATGCTAAATGAAATAAAAAATTCTAAGGATATAGAACTAACCACAGAGGGAAAACCTCACCCTCAGTCTAACCTGAACAGGGACAGAGGAACATGAGCCCTAAACTTTTGCTTTGGTGGTTTGTGTGGCTCTGTGTTGTAATACATAGGTCTCGTTTCAGAGCCAGATTTTTCTTCCTACGGCCGTGAAGGCCTCAGACCAGAGCGAGGCTTTTATTTTGGTGAAACGATGCTCCGTAATAGTTTGGTTCTTTGGTCCTTGCTGTCATTTCATAAAAGAGTAACTGAACTCTAGACTGAAAATCAGGGCTCTGCTGCCCCCTGGTTCACCTCTGAGTGATGTTGCCATATATGTCACCCATAATAATCACATATATAAATCCTCTGGAAATATGAAGATATAAGTTTATAACATATATGAAATACCCATAGTAAAAAATATATATTTGCAATCATTAGAAATATCTGATACATTTTTATATGGTGTAACATGTTCCAACCATATATGTATGTGATATAGATATATATTTACT
>NW_019450298.1:0-813 GCF_002814215.2 Seriola lalandi dorsalis | reverse complement strand
CCCTCTTTGTTCAAGGTGGCAGTAAGACTTATGGCAGTCCCTGCATCAAGTGCACCTGTTGAATGTGTGTTCATCCAGGGTGGGGTGATAATGTGACCCCATCGCTCACATTTGAATGACAAAGTGCTATCAAACTTAAGTTTTTGCAAATGCAATGCATTGTAAGTGGCTGTTCTACTAATGTTTCTAGGCAGCTAGGAAGATTGCTACCAGCTTGCTGCTTGTGTATAGTTGTCTATAGATGTACGATGTATGATGTGTTTGGTTTGCAAATATCCACACTAGCTAGCATCTTTGCCACAAGGTTAAAGGTGTATTCATGTCATGAGAGTCATTTAGTGGTGTGATGTCAGTAGTGTTTACAGTTTGGGCTATATCATTTTATTTATTTTGTATTTATTTTTAGAAACTTGCTTTGATTTTACACACTGCTCAGTTGTATTTGGCTTTGATGCAATACTTTTTGCGCAGAAACATTTAAGCAGGAAAACACTGTCACAGAAACACCTTAGACAGGTGTGTTAAAATGGCGAGGACAAATGGTGTGACCCTCCTGAAGAGCCAGGGCAGGGAGTTAACAGTAACAGTACAGTACATTTTTCATCTTCTACTTGTTTTCACTTTAGAGCCATTTAGGGCTAAGGGCTATCTGATCATTTCAGAGCCCGACTCTATTGCTGTTCATTTAGGAGGATTGGGAGGTTTCATAATGTGTAAGCAGGCTGCAAACAGGTTTTCTAAATTGAAAATAAAAGTAGAAATAAAAGTTCACTTTAACTTAAATGGAAATTGCGGTCAGCAGAATTTAGTATG
>NW_019450297.1:0-1001 GCF_002814215.2 Seriola lalandi dorsalis | reverse complement strand
GTTAACACACATGTGGATGTTTGTCTGTGCAACACACACTCAGATGTAGCCTGAGAGTTAAAGACAGACGATCGATGTGCTGTAGACAGAGCAGACTGAAGTGAGAGGAGGAAGTGGGGGTTAATGGTCCGAGTAAAAGCCCACTTAGGTAATCAATGGCCTCAAATGAACTTTTCATTTCTGCCAACTGAGAGTGACAGAGCTAACAATGATCCCAGTCCACCCACAGCTCCACTCAACTGGCCGGAGGAACTTCATCTGTGGCAGAACTTTGACCCCGAGCAGCAGGTTTTTACACTTCACACCCACAAAACCTCGTAACACAGACTACCTGACTGTTAGCTTCCTGGAAATCTGATGGTAAAAGAGAACCTGAGGAGAGAGATGAGATAATACACACACACACTGCTCTGAGTGTAAACCTAATCATCATCCAGCCTCAAACGAAACCAGAATCAGTCTGAATTCATTCATCTACCAAAGTGTGTATCACAAATTTAGATCTAATGAAAATGACTTGCTGAGGCAGGGTTACTCCATTGGTTTAAATAAAATAAAATAAACTGGAGGATCTTCAGTTCTTCTACAGTTTCTCTTTCAACATGGATTTATTTTTAGCTACTGACCTTTGGCTATTTTTTGCAGTGTATTAAAAAAGTTGAATTGCCTGAACAAAGGCAAAATTTGCTTGATAACCATCCTGCAGCCACATGGTTTGGTCAGTTCTGATCAATGTTTGTGTTCAGTCACACTTATGAACCATCATCATTTTAAATTATAGAAATGACTAATATCTATGGATACCAGTGGCGAATATGTCAGTATGTCTTCATTCACTGATGTTGTTGTCTCATAAAACAATGATGAGCAGATAATGACATTCATTTCTGGGTGAGCTGATCATGAACCAAGAAGTCAAAATCTCTCAAGACCAGACATAACTGGACCTTTCACACACACACACACACACACACACACACACACACACACACACACACACA
>NW_019450296.1:0-1074 GCF_002814215.2 Seriola lalandi dorsalis | reverse complement strand
GTGTGTGTAGGTGTGCGTGTGTGTGCGTGTGTGTGTAGGTGTGTGTGTGTGCGTGTGTGTGTGTGTGTGTGAAGGTGTTGGGACAGAGGGGCCGCCGTTGTTGCTGCCGCTGGCACGGGGAGGGAGACAGTTTGGCGGGCGGCCAGGACTGACCGGGGCCCTGAGACGTCCCAGAGAGTGACCTGGAGACCTGCCTGTCGCTCCACATGAGCATCACACACACACACACACACACACACACACACACACACACACACACACAGCTCATAGACAATCATCCAGCAACCCAAACACAGACACTTATTGCCACCCTTGACTAACCCCAACGGCTGCTCTGTGTGTGTGTGTGTGTGTGTGTGTGTGTGTGTGTGTGTGTGTGTGTGTGTTAAAGTTAAAGGAGGCACCTCTGTCCTCTCTCTGTCCTCTCTCTGTCCTCTCTCTCTCTCTCTCTCTCTCTCTCTCCGACCAATCACAGATCGAAACAGACACAACATGAACAAGATGGACGCCACAGCTCAGAAGTGTTAAATGTAATAAAACCCTAAAGTCACTGAAGTGGACAGACTCGGTGCTTGATGACTACAGTACCCACAATCCTACAGTGCACCCAGATGTCACCACAGGAGCAGGTCATGCATCCTCTATGAGCCTCAGTCCTTCAGTCATCCAGACCACAAAGAGGCTAGGCTTCATTAGCACGTTAGCATTAGCCACATGCTAGCTGTTTAATGTCATTTGTTTATATAACGACATGATTTTTGACGTTGAGTTTTCTCTGTATTCTTGTCATGATGTTAGCTTGTTGGCTAACAGACAGAAACAATAAGAAACTGTAGGTTCATAAACAACAACAACAACAATAATAATGTGCAGGAGGTTGTGATGACATCATAGTTAGGTTTTGTTGCTAGGTGACATCTAGTGGTCGTAGCGATGATGACAGGAGCGAAGGGGAAAGTGTCGGTGACGTAGAATAAAGAGAGAGTCCACGTCAGGAGGAGGAGGAGGTGGAGAGATGAATGTGACACAGGAGAGCGGAGTGTTCGATTCCCGTGTGAAACCAGCTGTTTATGT
>NW_019450295.1:0-1208 GCF_002814215.2 Seriola lalandi dorsalis | reverse complement strand
TAGTTCATCCCTAAAAAATATGTTCTGTTCCTAGCTAAATCTGTCCCTCCATTTGTCAGTTTATTTGGTACCCTTAACTGAAATTAATGCAATCTAATACTCAACAAATTCTCCCTTTTGTGAAGGTTATAATTCAGTTTCTGTTAAAACTATGTCAATGTGGTTAGCTGTGATGCTTTCAAAGTGTATTATGTTATACCAGCAGGTGTTCCTATTATTTTGTCCATCAGTGAGGGTAAACTAAATAGCAGAAACACTTCCCTGTACAATGCCATACAGGTCAACAGCACCACAAACTACATCCTCAAAAATGATCACACAGTTGAATCAACACCTATCTGAAACAGTTTCAGTAAAAAAACTGAACATCGTGACCTTTATGAAGGGAGGATTTACAGTGTTTGCTTCCCTGTCATGAGCTAAAGTTTTCTCGTTCTTGTTTACACAAAAATGTTCACTTGAATTATTCACAAATGTACTTTATATATATATATATATATATATATACAAGACTTGTGTAAATCCCAATAAATAAATAAAATTTAAAGTTAGCACAAAGCAGAGGAAAATAAATTTGTCAACCTTGACTAGAATACGTTACAGTAAAAACAAAAATAATATTATTCCTAAAAATCCTCCATTTAAAATGTGGTTTTAAGATAAATGGTAAAGTTCTTGCCTTTTTCTAATGCATAAATGTGGATCTGTCGAGCCAGTATTTTATTTTGAATGTTAAAACGCTCTAATTCCGGCCCTATTTCGGTGGATTGTTGCAACGTTGACTCGGCCGAAACCCCCTCAGGCAGCCTCCCGCAACGGAATCAATGGGGCCGGAGCACCAATCACGGCCTCCCGTTGGCTGTAACCGTGAGTTCCGAGGCTCCGGATTGGCTGTTACGGGCTGTCAATCACTTTGATGAGCTCGGAGATGCAGCCGCTTTCTGTAGCGTTTAAATGAATCGAGGGGCTCAGTTGTTTACAATTTGAAACAAGAACATATGTTGAGATTAACAGGAGCGGGTCTGTTTTAGTGCTTGTGTTTGATAAAGTTGAGCCACCGTGTGTTATTTCCCGCCTCAGGAGAGACGGGATAGAGTTACCTTTTAGCAAGGTGCGTTAAGATGTTAAGAACGACAATAAAAACGGATATTAGATGAATCGTTTTCAAAATAAAAGCGCGAAATGTGTCGGTTTCAGGTTCAAAACTT
>NW_019450294.1:0-814 GCF_002814215.2 Seriola lalandi dorsalis | reverse complement strand
TTGGTAAATTACAGAGTATTTTTGAACTATTTGACAAAATGATTAACAGAGAAAGAAATTAATTAAACCATACTACATAATAAGTGTTGATTATCATCTTTTACTGTTTGATTTCAGTCACTGAACAACAAATGTCTGATTTGTTTTTCTTGCATGTGCAACTACGCAGTCTGAGGAACTGAAGAAAAGTCAACAGAAAAGTCTGCTGGTTCAAGGACACCGAGACCAGCTCACCGACCAAAAAAGCTAAATTTATCCGGCATGTTGTTGCTGCGTACGTCTGTAACGTCTGCTGGATGTCAGAGTTACTGTTTTACCACAACGCCGTGGCTTCCTACTTCCTCCCAAAATCAACTGAGACTTGTGGACGTCAAAACAACAGTCAATAACAAAACACAGGATTCAGATGTGGAAGGATTTCCTTCATTACAGCAGATAGTTAATGCAGTAAATATTATTGTACTTTGGGTTCCACTCCGAAGCTCTGTCTCAACAAAACATCTCTATCACAGTGTTAATGCATGTTATCCATCTGGCTCCAAGCCCGACTGGATCCAGTCCCCGTTCATTAGTACATGAGGCTAAAAGCTGCTGCGTCCTTTTCTTTCCCCTAAAAACCAACTTGTGGCCTTCTGGGCCTGTTTTCTCCTCCAGGCCTTAATGCTGCTGCCTCCCTGTGCAGCTGCAGCTGCTGGATTAACAGACTCTGAGGAGACGGGACCAGGAGCTGAACATTTAGGGGGAAAAAGCTGCAGCCTGTTTTTTCTTTAATGAATTATCCATTCAGGGGCTTTTAAACGACAAGAACAATAAT
>NW_019450293.1:0-926 GCF_002814215.2 Seriola lalandi dorsalis | reverse complement strand
CAAACTTCGGCAGAGGAGCTACAAGTGTTTCGGGTTACCTTAACCCCGAGTTCTGTTTTGTAGGCACAAAAAATATTGTTAGAACTTTTCTTTACCATTAAGTTATGTAAAGCGGAGGATTGTGTTGAAATCATTATTGAGTTTTTCCACATCTTAATAATAATCAGGTAATGGACTGATATATTTTAAAAGCATATTTTAAGGGATTAATCCAATTAGTGTTTACAGTTGTACTCAAATGTCTGGGCATCATGGGAAAGTTGCATATTTTGTTGACTTCTATAGTTAATTGAATTACAACTTAACCAGCAAAGAGACATTTAAAGCCAAGTGTTTTTTAAAAAAATTAAAGCACTGTTATTTTGAGCTCTAAAAAAGCAAATAATAATGATAATAATTGTGGCATGTACAGAAGTTTGGGCTCCCTGCTGATTCAGTTCAGTTATTTGAAGGTGAGACTGTAACAAGACCTGCATGCCAAACACAGGTGTTTTCACTTACTCCAGCTGATTAGACATCTCCTCTGGGCAGTGCTATGCTGTGAATTACATGAGGTCACACAACTGAATGTAACAATAACTATGTAAATAAAGCAGTTTGCACACACATAGTCCTGAGGTCTAATCACACAAAATAAGTGAAAACACCTGTGTGAGTGGACAGTGACCCTAAATATTTATAGTATGTGAAAAAGGCATAGTTCCTCTGGATAATGCACAGACCTCATTCTGTTTTCAATGGAACCACTTTCTCAAAAAGATGTTCCCTGTCAACTCTACATGTCTGTTTCCTAACCGCTTTTTCCCACAACTGACTGTAACTCATCTCATGGAGAGCTTAATGTGCTCTTTCATGTTATATATTCATTAGCTCACAGCTTCCTGTTAGTCACAGTCAATGCAGAGTGAAAATAGAAAGCCTTAGTG
>NW_019450292.1:0-840 GCF_002814215.2 Seriola lalandi dorsalis | reverse complement strand
TAAGTGTATTTTTATCCACGTGTTAAATTCAAGGAGATCACTGTGCATCTGTTTGGAGATTTATTCATTTGTCTGTCACATGTGATGCCTCTGAAACCACTGGTCAGATTTTGAAGAGAATGTAATGTGTCTCATAATGGTTAAAAGTACAAAAGGTAAAGAAAACCATGATAACCAGTCATATCTCACACCCTGAAGCAGGTTGAATAAAGTGATATTGGTCCTGGTTTTAGTTAGAAGAGAAGGTATCGAGTTGCGATTGTATTGAGGTTGTAGTCCAACATATATAAAAATGTCAGCTCCAGTTAAACTTTGTGCAGCTTGTAGAGAAGTAGGTAAAAGTGCGGGTTATGTTATTTTTGTGGACACAATTATTATTCTAATCTTTATAGATCATATCTAATGTTTTATATGTCATTAATCAGTGAATTACAAATAAGTGTGAGCCATCACAAAATAGATCTCAGTAGTTAGTAATTCATGTGTACATGTACATGTACACTCATACATGTTATGCCTCTGTGCCGGCGACAGCCAGAGCTGGAGGCGTGTTGTTTTCAGGTTGTCCGTCCATCCGTCCCATTCTCATGGATGCGACCTCAGTAACACCTTGACGGAACTTCTTCAAATTTGGCACAAACATTCACTTGAACTCAAGGATGAAATGATTAGGGGCGTCGTGTAGCGTAGTGGTTTAAGCAGGCGCCCCATGTGTAGAGGCTACAGTCCTCGCTGCAGTCGGCCCCGGTTCGAATCCCGCATCGGAAGGCCTTTCACTGCATGTCATTCCCCCTCTCTCTGCCTCCCCGTTTCCTGTCACTCTCCACTGTGCTGTCCATT
>NW_019450291.1:0-1137 GCF_002814215.2 Seriola lalandi dorsalis | reverse complement strand
GCAATGAGCGCCGTATGTTTTTGCAGGAGAACTCTGCCTCAAGTAAACCCGGTTTTAGGTCTTTCAAGTGCAATGTACCCCAGCGGATCAGAGATGAGAAACGGAGTGAAATATGGACAGCCTTGAAAATGAGCTCAACCTATGCTGTAAATATAATGGCAGCTAGTTCGACCTCTCTGTTAGTGCGGTGATATCAGGCTTGGTGTCAGGATTCTCATAACCTAGAATCAAGTCAAATTTTTCAGCCTCATCTATGGATCAATGCTGAACAACATTTTAGATTTTAGAACATGAGAAAAACAAACGGCCGCTTACATCACTGATGGTTGAATGTATTTATTACTTCAGCCGGAGAGGTTATGTTTATGTGGTTGTTGGTTTGTTTTTTTGTGCTGAACCGATTTGCACTAAACTTGGTGGAGGGATGGGGCGTGGGAAGTAACCCATAACATGTTGCTGCTGATCCGGTTAAAGGAGCAGATCCATGATTTTTTTTTTTCATCACTTTCGTCAAGTGTTTGGATCTTGATTTTAAAAATCCAGATTATAATCTGGATCTCACAGAACTATATACTATTGTTTGGCCTTGTATGGTCTCTACTGACTGCCATTTTAGTTGATTATTTATTTGTATCTATTTGTGCAATTTTCCACCCATTTTCTCCAGGTTTGGGTTAAGATAAGTAGACATAAAGCAATATATCATCTGCATATGTATGGAAATGACTGAAGACTAAGGAGCAGTGTGCTCCGCCATGCCTTCAATTTGCTGTCTGAAATATCTATCAATTTACCAACACTTTACAACAGCCCTGCACTTGATTTTTCAAATATAACCTGAATAATCGTTCAGGCTTTCACCGCTTGGATAGCATTCCATTGTGTTCTCGCTTATTTTCAACCTTGTCTGCAATTAAAAACATTTTCTTCAACCTTTGTCTAGTAGCTGATGTATAAACATCCTTTTATTTCACCATCCGACTGCTTTATGGGGCAGGCATTCAAACACAGCCTCCTTTCATCACTGACTAAACTAAACACACAAGGATTATTCATATAAAGAGAAGCCCAAGGATCTCTTTTCAGCATTAAAGTGACACTGAATGAGGAGGACAAGAAAACACAGATCCTATAGGC
>NW_019450290.1:0-856 GCF_002814215.2 Seriola lalandi dorsalis | reverse complement strand
TCTCTTTGTTCTGACTTTATCTTTCAAGGGCAGAAAACTAGAGACACTCAGGAGACGTCCTGTTTTCTCACAGCTTTGTTTCATCTGTAGAAAAACCTCCCTTCAACCTCACGTCACCTGTTGAGACACAGCACCCCCCCGTGTACCTGTCCATGCATGAACAAAGAGACCGACGCTCTCTGTTTTTCTCTGACTGCAGTAAATTTGTTCTCTATTGTAGAGCCATTTATCACTGTACTCTTTCAAAATAAAGGTGTGGAGAATTTATTATCTGGCTATGACTGTAATAAACTTTGTATGAAAGCATTTTGAGGAACTTTTAAATGTTATCAACATAAGTAAACAATGATGTGACATAATATTGATTTATAAGCTTTGTTTACATATTTTATTGCTCATTTTAGACTCTTTTATTAAGTAAAAGTTCCCTTTACAGCTGCTTATTTTGTCAACATTTAACATTAGAGAACTTAAGCTTCTTTTGTTAAATTAAATAAAGGTTTTGTAGAAGAAGTTTTATTATAATATATAATATTTCTCTAAGTGAGGTATCAAAAATAGCACTGTTGTTGAGTATTGGTACTGAATCTCAGGCATGGTACCTCAAGTATTTGAGTCATTTAATCAATTACCATTTTGATAATCAGCTGATAACAAATTGATCATATGAATTAGTCAATCGTCAATCACTGCCTTTCTTAAGGTCTTTGGTGTTTCCACAGGTCACCTTCAAAGTGAGGCCTAAAAGCAATATTTCATTTTCTGTCAGGATAGCTGTGAAGTCATGCCCTGGCCGGGACCCATTAGCAATCGCCACGGCAACCAGGTCGTAGTAGTAGTAGTACACAGACCCTGG
>NW_019450289.1:0-1003 GCF_002814215.2 Seriola lalandi dorsalis | reverse complement strand
CATGTTCTTCAGCCATCAGTGCTTTGCCACAGCCGCAGCTACACCCCTCACCCCATACTCAAATTTCATAGCCACACTTACATCCACCTGTAGGCTCTGAAGTCGGCTTTGTACTTTGTTACTGCTTGTTGTATAGCATCGAAAATCCCCTCCCCTGCACCATTCCATCGTGAGATAGCTGGGTCTGCATCTGGCAACTTCTTTAACTTTCCATACCGATGATCTGACATCACAGCCATTGGCCTCAGTGATTGGTCAGATCGGGTCTGTCTTTTTTGTAAATTAATTAATGCAATTCGGGTTCAGGTTGGGGTAACCTCTAGTCAGGCCTTGGTTCCAAATATCAATACTGTATATATTCTGCATCTATATATATATATGTAGATAGATAGATAGATACTTTATTTATCCCCTAGGGGAAACTTATGTGTGTATATATATATATATAAAGTCCAGGTGAGTTGTCTGACCTCTGTTTATGACCTTCGTCTATGAACATCGCCAACAGCATCCTGTGTCATAAAAACACAAGTCAGTTCCTACCGTCATGGTTGGGGTTTCCCAGCGTCCATGGCTCATCTGAGTCAAAGTGTGTGTCACCTCCGATTCCTGGCCCTGGGAAGTACGCGTGAGCCAGGAAGCCACCCTCGCCATCAAAGGGCGAGCTGTCACCATGGAAACCTGAAGCAAAGATGATGGTGATGTCCACGTCTTTCTTGGTCCTCTCCAACTCACTGTAGGGCACAGCCTCAAAGCGCAGTGGCGTCACGTTTTGCCAAACGTCAAAGGCTCGTCGAATGGCATCATGGGTCTCCTCAGCACCCACCTTGGGCGTCACGTTCTTTATACTGAAGGGACATGAGATGAAGAAAAGTTAGAATGGGAAAACACAAAGGTCTCTGTCCAACACAACCAGATCATCACGCCTCAGTAAGCTTCTCCTTCAACTGTCAGGATGAGAACATCTGTTGTAAATTGGTCTGAGAAGACACTTGGGTTCTGC
>NW_019450288.1:0-923 GCF_002814215.2 Seriola lalandi dorsalis | reverse complement strand
TAGGTTGGTGCCAGGTATATTTTTACAAAAACACCACCCGTTCTTGTCTGCACCCTCTTGTGTGGCCTAGCAAACCCTTTCTTAGAAACTACCCTGCTGTCCTGGGCACACGCAGTCCCATGGGTGACAACAGGAGTATGTTTCTTAGCAGGCAGCATATGAACACACCTACATCACTGGACAGTCAGCACTGTTGGGATTAGTCTGTGTCTGGATCCCCACAGGCCCAGTGGGAGATACTCACTCGGGCTGAAAAGTATCTGGTTACGGCACGCGCAGTGGGTAGAAAAAAAACAAAAAAAAGAGTTGGAATCTAAACCAGGAGTGAGTAATCCTCTGTCTTTCAGTGAGAAAGAGGGACACCAGAATCCCTGCTGCAGTGGAGACAGTTCATCTTCATTCTTTCACCAACACAAGTCAACTACTTGTTGGTGATTCAGAGTTCACAGGTGGCACATTTGCCGTGACACTCAGTTTCAACATAAACAACCCAGAATAGATATTTTAGACCTCACAAAATTTAAATATGTGGTAATTATCTTTATTAAAAGATCTTGTATTGCATCTGCTGCTAAATCAGCTTCCCAGCCCCCAAGGCAGAGCTATAATTTAGCATCAGAGGTATTAGATGCAGCAGGGCGCAGCCTTCTCTTTCTGTTTTAATTAAAAGTCACTTAGACAGCTACACAAGCACAGCCAACAAGTCCTCCAACCTCTCGCATGTACTACTGGAGTTACATCCAAGTAACTTCTATAGAGCAATGGTACCCAGTTTGGTTGAATTATTTTTAGACAGCTGATGCACCACAGATAAAATTAAACTGACAAATATTATGGATATATGTAGGTATATATATATATATATATCCATGTATGCAAGCATGGCTACAAATATGGCCTCCACTGAACAGAAATGTCATCAG
>NW_019450287.1:0-966 GCF_002814215.2 Seriola lalandi dorsalis | reverse complement strand
GTCACTTATATTGCCTTCAGTCGGCACTCACTCCTGGTCACTCGCATCCTGTTCCACCTCCTGTGCCTCCCGATCTCTCCCCCAGTTTATCAGGATCTCGGGGAGGTTTTTAGTGAGGCTAAGAAATTATCCCCCCACCCACCCAACCTTATGACTGCTCCATTGACTTCCTTCCTGGGGCTTCATTACCCACCAGCCATCTTTACAATCTATCGCACCCTGAGAAGGAGGCGATGGAGAAGTACATACGCGATTCCCTAGCTGCCGGTCTCATTCGACCCTCATCATCCCCTGTTGGTGCCGGATTATTTTTTTGTTTAAAAGAAAAACAAATCTCTCCATCCGTCCATTGATTATCAGGGTCTTAACGACATCACCGTCAAGAATAAATATCCCCTTCTGCTCATGGACTATGCTTTTGAATCCCTCCATAATGCCCATAGTTTCACAAAATTAGACCTCCGCAACACTGTCCATGTATGACGCGTTACACAGCACCCGGTATAAATGGGTTAAGCCAGTCACTTCCAGCCCTACACAAAGTATGAAACAATATCTTGATATAAATAAGATATAATCTACATTTTTCTTACAATATGTGAAAATATTATTGAATATAAGTTCACTGTGTATTTCTTCATTATGTATTTATCTTTTTCTCACGTTCATTCACTCTAACCCAGTTTCTTTCTGTCTCAACCGTTCACCCACCGTTTGTCCTCCTCCATATGAAAAGAGACATCTGTCAAGTCGTGCAGCATTCACATAAAACGCTCCTCTATCTATAGACACACACACATACACACACACGCAGAATGAATGATGTCCTTTTAGAGGATTAAACAAAGCCTGGCTAAAAATTACCCTGTAATTCTACAACATTACCACACTGCCACAAAAAAAGAAGAAAATAATTGTTTCTCATCAAATTTGTTTTTTCTTTAGCCATGTTCTTATACAATTATA
>NW_019450285.1:0-831 GCF_002814215.2 Seriola lalandi dorsalis | reverse complement strand
CCTTTGACAGATATGTGGCCATCTGCAATCCCCTGCGTTACGCTGCCATAATGACCAACAAAATGGTGATCAAGCTGACAGTTTCTGCCTGGGGAGTGGCCTTTGTTCTGGTCGGGATTCTGCTCGGTCTGACCATAAGACTGAACCGATGCAGGACTATGATTACAAACCCCTTCTGTGACAATGCCTCCCTGTTCAAACTCTCCTGTGAGAGTGTGTTCATCAATAATGTGTATGGCCTAACTTTCACTGTAGTCTTGTTCACAGCATCTATTGGCAGCATAGTTCTCACCTATACTAAGATTACTGTCGTCTGTCTGACCAGTAAAAACAAGACTCTGAACAGTAAAGCTTTGAAGACCTGCAGCACTCATCTTTTTGTATATCTAATTATGTTTTTATGTGGAATGCTCATCATCATCCTGCATCGCTTCCCTCAGTACTCAGACTACAGGAAACTATCTGCCATTTTGTTTCATATCATCCCCGGCAGCCTCAACCCCATTATTTACGGGGTTCAGTCAAAAGAGATAAAAAAGTTCCTGTCAAATTTGTTACAGTCCAGGAAGATTTTGCCATCATTATAACGTAAATACAAACGTAAAAATACAGTTTTTTTCCAGGTTTTTCCATTTTCCTTCATCCTTACTTTTCATTACAGCCTTTTTCTTAAATTTTATTTTTTAATTTACAACTCTTTAGATTCATGTGCAAGTGTCTTTTAATTGTTCCCATGGTGGAACTCTGTTTTGTTCATGTTCCTGCATAGATAATAATAAATATATAGAAATAACAGGAAAATGTCTTCTTCTTCTCATTATCATTATTATT
>NW_019450284.1:0-941 GCF_002814215.2 Seriola lalandi dorsalis | reverse complement strand
TTTTTTTTTTTTTTTTTCCCCCAAGGTCCATATTGTTGCTCTATTGTTGTGGAGAATCTGTGCTCACATTCAAGAAGACACATTTTCCGAAGAGCTGTGGCGCACTGCTGAGTATTGCCACTGTATTAGACTAGAGGCCATTTATTCACTTTCAGCTTTTCTTGTTTTGTCTTTCTCAAATCCACAGACCTCAAAGCCATCAACACCACAAATTCAAAAAGGATTTTCAGAGCCTGCAGGTGATCTGTTTTCATCCCTGTCTCTGTCATTGTCACTGTTTTGACAAAAAAAAATCACAGATCTAAGAGGAATAAGACCCTAACAATATTCCTACGGGCACTGGAGTATTACATAAGATATAAGAGGTGCGAATGGAACAGAATGACGGAGACTTTTCCAGATAGAGAGTAAAAGGAGGAGATGTGAGATAAAGTATGCTTCAGTGATGTGCGGGACAGGTTTTGATGCTGTATGATATATTCACAGCAATGATTATGGTTTAATTTAATATTTGTATGCATGCCCCCCCCCTTCTCTCTTCATACACACTGGTAGTTTTATTTCAGAGTGAGATGTCAAATTTTGTATCATGTCATATTCCCATACTGCTCAGTCTCGCTGTTGAAACAACGAATACAAAATGAACTCCAGTTTCATCCCACCAACAAAAAGCTTGAAAATAAACATTGCATAACAGTTTTATTATTCCAGTAATTGTATTTCTTATGATGTGTTTTATTAGGCTATCATTAAACGAGCGTGGGTGGGTGCTGCTGAGTTAAACCAAAACCAGAAATACTGAAGATCATAGTGGAAAAGAGTGGGTGACAGTGTCACGGTGACACTGACATGGGAGTCAATCAAGGGGAATTTCTTCATAAAGTATTTGTTTTAAGGATTGCAGAGCATTCACTACAAATTAAAGACACATTGAAAGAAAA
>NW_019450283.1:0-945 GCF_002814215.2 Seriola lalandi dorsalis | reverse complement strand
AAATGTCATAGTATAGAAAGGCATAAAAATATATTAGTATAGTAAGGCATGAAAATGTCAAAAAACCTCATAGTATAGTAAGGCATAGAAATAAAAAAAATATGTCATAGTATAGTAAGGCATAAAAACGCTGCAGTATAGTAAGGTATAAAATGTGAAAAAACCTCATAGTATAGTAAGGCATAAAAACGTAATAGTATAGTAAGGCATGAATATGTCAAAAAATTGTCATAGTAGAGTAAGGTCTAAAAACGCCATAGTATAGTAAGGCATAAAATGTCAAAAAACGTAACAGTATAGTAAGGCATAGAAATTTAAAAAAAAAAATGTCATAGTATAGTAAGGCATAAAAACGCCGCAGTATAGTAAGGCATAAAATGTCAAAAAACGTAACAGTATAGTAAGGCATAGAAATTAAAAAAAAAAATGTAATAGTATAGTATGGCATAAAAACGTCAAAAAATGTCATAGTATAGAAAGGAATAAATGTCATAGTATAGTAAGGCATAAAAACGGAATAGTATAGTAAGGCATAAAATGTCAAAAAATGTCATAGTATAGAAAGGCATAAAAATATATTAGTATAGAAAGGCATAAAAATCTCAAAAAACCTCACAGTATAGTAAGGCACAGAAATTTAAAAAAAATGTCACAGTATAGTAAGACATAAAAACGTATAATATAGTAAGGCATGAAAATGCCAGAAAATGTCATAGTATAGAAAGGCATAAAAATATCAAAAAAATTCATAGTATATAGTATGGCATAAAAATGTCAAAAACCCTCATTGTATAGTAAGGCATGAAAATGCCAAAAAATGTCATAGTATAGAAAGGCATAAAAACGCCATTGTATAGTAAGACATAAAATGTCAAAAAATGTCATAGTATAGAAAGGCATAAAAATATATTAGTATAGTAAGGCATGAAAATGTCAAAAAACCTC
>NW_019450282.1:0-1030 GCF_002814215.2 Seriola lalandi dorsalis | reverse complement strand
TTTAAGTAGATTTAAACAAAATTAATTATGATTGGTTCATTATTCACAGGCATTTAAAAGTAACTCCCCCCCCAGTTACCCCGTCTGCAGCTAAAAACAGCTGATATGATGACCTCACCTGAGACACAGCTCCTCTGGAGACACATCTGGACAACAGGGCAGCAGCTGGAGTCACTGAGAACAGGGACACATCCCACTGATGCATCTGAAACACAGAGAGAGAGAGGGAAACTAAAGAGAGACAAACTACAGAGACTGAAACACAGAGACAAACTATATATACGAGACATACTGTAGCTGTGAACCGTTAATCCTCCGTGTTTGTTTCTTACTGTTCAAACCGAAGAATCGTCCCTAAAATCCATAAAACGGCTCCAGCTGATCGGAGCCCGCCAGTTGATTTGGTTCCGCCTCTTCTTCTTCTTCTGACTGATTCGGCAGCTTGAACTCTCCTCGCTCTCATTAGCGCCCCCCTCAGGACAGAAGGAGAACTACACCCGTAGTTGTTTGATCCCAACACAAAGTGCTGTAGCATTCCCCGTAAAGGTTCATATTGGAAACTGAACAGCTCCATTCTAAAACACGATGCCGTATCTAAAACTGTCCACTCATTAATTGAACGCTTTTGGCTTAAATCTTTATTTGAAAAAAAATTTAGTAGTAATTGGGAGCTGTTGAAGTTTGAGCTGTCAAAATTCTTAAGAGCATATGGAAGTTCGGTCGCTAAAGCTAAAAAAGTTGAAGAAGAAAATTTAATCTCAGAAATAACGTCAATAACTGAAAAAGCACCTGGAAATTTATCTGAAAGTGAACATCAACACTTAATCAACCTGCAAAACAAATTGGATGACATCTATAAGCTGAAAGCTGAAGGGGCCTTTGTGAGGAGTAGGAGAAAATGGTTGGAGGAAGGGGAGCAGAACTCTGCTTATTTTTTTCGACTTGAAAAATCTCGTGCCAAAAATAACACAATACAAAAATTAAACATTGATGGAGACATTACAGATGACCCTCAAAAAATAGCTAAATA
>NW_019450281.1:0-888 GCF_002814215.2 Seriola lalandi dorsalis | reverse complement strand
AATCAACTAATGATCTCAGTCATTTTGTTCCAGCTGCTCACATGTGAACATTTTCTGCTTCTCTATATTCAACTGAAAATGTTTTTACTATTTACTAAATGATTAATCAATAACCAATAATCTGTAACTGTCTGAAAATAAAGGGTAGCTGCAGCTGTGGTGAAACATTGACTTTATGATTTGCCACAGTGGAAGGTGACGTCTTCAGATCTGAAAATATTCACATGTGAAACTGATTCATTTTCTCTCTGTGGTTTAATTTGTCTGATTCCATAAAAACACCTCAAATCATCCAGTGAATCACCAGAATAAAACTAAGATTCATGGTTTTCCTTCATTAATAATCAATAATCATGGGGACAAACATTGGCCTAATAATGGATGGATGAAGGAGGGTGTCCACATACTTCTGTCCACATAATGTGATGCAGGCAGCTTGTGACAGTGTCTGTGGTTTAAGGCGTTCAGATGATTTCATGTTCAGGTCGAGACGAGCAGGAAGCTGCTGAGTTCAACTCCAATTCATGGAGAGAAGAAGAAGATGATCGTAAACAGATGAGAGAAGAAGAACGACCTCAACGAAAGGTCAGTGAAGAAGTCCTGTAGAGACAATGAAGACAGACAGACAGACAGACAGGTGACAGACAGACAGGTGGATGGAGGTGCGTCTACGTGAAGATGAGGCCGGCTTCGCTGTAAACCTTGAAGACCTTCTCGATGGCGTTGACGTACGCCGCTGTCCGCAGGTCGAGACCCAGGTTGTACTTGTTGGCTGTTCTCATGATTTGCTGCACGAGAGGAAGGGGGGAGGGAGGAGGGAGGAGGGGGAGGGATGATCATTTAACATCATGAGATAAGTGTGTGTGTGTGCGCGTGTGTGTGTGTGTG
>NW_019450280.1:0-989 GCF_002814215.2 Seriola lalandi dorsalis | reverse complement strand
ACTTGTTTTGTAGAGATTTTTCAAAAATGATTCCAGCCAGTGTTAACGTCATTGATAAATACAGTGAGTTTCTTGTGACTGCTTCACAATAAAAGCCACCCATGTTCTGTCAGTTTAATATTTTTAATATGAAGCAGCAGGAGAGGAAAATTTTCTGTTCACATATAGCAGTAACGTAATACAGCTCTGATACAGCTGTATAAGAGTGAACAGTAAATACCAAGACTGATGTCAATGAGACAGTAATGCTAAATTATTAACATGCATGTTTCTAGTGAATCCCTTGTGTGAAGGGAGCAAATTGAGTCCAGTCTGGTACTGGCGGACTCTGCTGTAAACAAAACTACTGAAAACTACTACATGGAGAGGGAAGTACAGAATATGTATATATATATATAAGTATATACTAACAACAAGACTAAACCTCTTGCAATAATAAGATGACTATTTAAAAAACGAGAGAGTGAGACTGAAATAATGGCAAAAAAGAAAACTCAGAGCATGAAGGCTGAGTATCAAATACAAATTATTCATGTACCAGTAACCCATTTAGTTGTGTAACACCAGTGATTATGTATGCATAATTGCACTTGTCAGAGCTGAGAGAAGTCAGGAATATTTACTGTGAGAGGACTGGTGCTGGGTGAGAGGACACCTTCAGTTTATTCTCAGTCTCCTTTTGACCGTTTGTTCCCACATAATCAGTCAAGCATCCTCTCAGTTGATTATTTTTTAGGTAGGAGACTGTGAGAAGCTGCACTGAAGGAATATAAGTTTAGGAGAATTAAACTGACTGAAGGAGAAATTACATAAGTGATATAAATTCAAACTCTTGAATTGATTATCCAGGTCTAGAATTAAAATTCATGAATCAGCAGTGATGGATGTATTCGCCATCACAGAAGCTGCGGCAGCTGAATCTTTAAAGGGTAACTACACCCTCAAATTCTGCGGGAAGCTTCTCTCCCAGCATATTTAAAAAAAAAAAA
>NW_019450279.1:0-951 GCF_002814215.2 Seriola lalandi dorsalis | reverse complement strand
ATTTGTCCAACTTCCAGGAGGACCTGCAGGTGGCGCTGTCTCAAGGAGGACGCCTGTTGGACTGTATCAAAGAGCCTCTACAGACAGACCCCGAATACAACATGACCCACGATGAACTGGACAACTTAGCTACTGTACAGAGGTAGAGGACGGGATGCATGGATACACAAATCGATAAAGAAGTTGTTCCTGAACGCATGATTGAATCTCCTCTCCTCTGACTCCTCCTCCTCTCCTCCTCTCTTTTCTTCCCTTTCTTTGTCCCCCTCCCTCTCAGACTCCTGGGTCAGCTGGACGAAACGGAGACGGCGTTCGACGACTTCTGGGAGCGTCACTGCACTAAGCTGGAACAGTGTTTGCAGCTGCGCCATTTTGAACAGCACTTCCGTGAAGTGAGTCGAGCCGAATCATGGGAAATGTATTTTTTGGACAGCTGAGCAACACGAGGTTAACCTGGTGTGTGCGTTTTTTTATGTTTTTATTTTTTAGGTGCGCGCCCTGCTTGATGTGACGTCAGAGAGGCTGTTGGGTTTCTCCGAGGTCAGCATAAGCCCCGCCCATGCTGAGCACGTCCTCCGAGAGCTCAGCAGCCATGAGGACAGAGCCTGTGTAAGACACACACATACACACACAGCCCTGATTCATCCTGCAGCTCACGTGGCACAGAAAAAACACACGCTCAACACTTTCACCTTTGCTGCATCCTTGAAGCCATATGGCTAATGACATAATCAATGTTATGTCCCGCTCCGTCCCCCACTCACTGACATATGAATGGACACTGATGTAAGAGAGTCAGACAGAAAGACTGACTGTAGATTGACTGATTTGCATAATGTAGGTGTCTCACTCCATTCTGCATTAACTAATGAACACTGCATATGGTAGAGGTAGAGGAAGAGAGGGATCGACAATTGATTGATTGATTGATTGATTGATTGATTGATTGAT
>NW_019450278.1:0-1038 GCF_002814215.2 Seriola lalandi dorsalis | reverse complement strand
CACACACACACACACACACACACACACACACACACACACACACACACACACACACACACACACAAACTGGTCACCCTCTGTGGTTTTCAATCAGACTTCAGTAATGGTTTTTCTGCTGTGCATGGAGACGATGGGTCTGTGTATCAATCATCATCAGCTGACTGTTTCCCTCCTTGTGAGGACGTCTCTGTCGTCACGACAACCTGCTGACACACTGACACACACTCCAGCACAGTCAGCGATATGAGAAATGTTTCTGATTGGATGAAGAGATTTGACCTGTTGATGCATCATGACGTTAATGATCCTTAACCTCGTTATTGTTTCTCTGTCTGTCCTCCTTCATGTCTTCTTCATGTCTCCTTCATGTCTTCTTCATGTCTCCTTCATGTTTCCTTCATGTCTCCTTCACCTTTCTTTCATGTCTCCTTCATGTCTCCTTCATGTTTCCTTCATGTCTCCTTCATGTTTCCTCCATGTCTCCTTCATGTCTCCTCTGCCCCTTGCTGCTGGAGGGATTATGATTATGATAATTATGATATGAGACCAGAGACAAAGATGGAGGAGCAGGTGAAGACAGAAGACGCTCATTAGAGGCAGAGCAGAGCTCCAGAGAGGGAACTGTCTGCGACTGAGCTGCAGTAAAGCAAGGATTCAGTTGATGGATGGAGTGATAAAGAGGAGGAGAATAAAAAAAGAAAGGAGACGGGGGAGGATGGGAGTGAAATGAGGTAGCTGGGCTGAAGGACACGAGTTCATAGTCTGAGTTCATCAGTTTAACTGGAACATTTTCTGAAGGCTGAAGGAGAGAAAGACTCACTTCACTCAGGTTTCAGTCCCATCACCAGAATCTCTCCAGAGACATGTTTAATATGAAGATGCAGGAATGAGAAGAAAAGAGCAGCTGGACAAACACGTTTCTTCAGGCAGCTGTGGAACCTGAAAGAAGATCTTTCATTAACAGCTGATATCAGTTTCCTGATCGTGTTTGCAGCCGACCTCCTAAAACACTGAGTCTGATAAGAGCCGCAGCAGGAT
>NW_019450277.1:0-940 GCF_002814215.2 Seriola lalandi dorsalis | reverse complement strand
ACTTTACTACAAACACTGTCTGAGTGATTCTTAACCACTGACATGATGACAAAATGATATGAGCAACATTCTGCTGACTTATTCTGCATCATATCTGTGTAACAACGTACTGCAGCCTGTGCATATGCATGGGAACAGTCCTATATACACTAACAGACAATAGATCATTATCACCCCCCTCACTGCTGCTGTTGGTGGCTTTGGTAGAGCAGCAACCACAGGAATCAAGTAAAACCTCTGGACATGTGACTGCGTGGGCATTAAATGGACTCTAATTACACTGGTTCTGTTCACAGTAGTTTTACACACAACACTGTAAGTTACTGTTTCCACATAATGGGAAAAAAAAACCTGCAGCAGAAGTTGAAACTGCCATATTGTGTAGTTTCAAGTTCAGAGTAACAGTTACTTGGTAGTGCTACCAGGATCTGTGTTTTCCATCTACTGATGTGAACTTAGTTCATTCAGCCATGAGTGTTACTGTAAATTCAGATGTGTGATCACTGCCACTACACTTCATTTCCCAGGAAGAAGTTTCTTTTGTCTTCCTGTATGACTGTTGAGCGTTGGTAACAATTAGAGGCTCTGATTCTGATGAGACGACACTGAAACCTGACAGAAGTGTCGAAGGAACAGAACTGAAGTGAGACTAGAGCCTTTACTCTGGCGTATGACCTACTCTGTTGGTGGCACTGTAAATAATGCATCACACATTTAGATTCCTCATTTGGATTTTAGCTGTGATGGATGTTGACACAGAGGCTGAGAGGAGGCTGTGAAATATGCAGAGAGAGAAGCCAGGAGCCAAAGAAATGTAAACTGTATTAACACAGTTCTGTAGCTGAATAACAAACAGATTATAAAGTACTGTCAAAACATCTTGCTAGACTGTGAATCCATGCTTGTGCTGAGACATACTATACATGCTTCACACTGCAGC
>NW_019450276.1:0-1063 GCF_002814215.2 Seriola lalandi dorsalis | reverse complement strand
TAATAGATGCCTCTCCTCTCAGCTATTCTAGCTGTAGAGGAGTGCCTCGGAGCTGAGCACCCGTGGCACTAATAAACAGAAACATTTTTGACCGGACAACAACATATAGTGGGATTGCTTCATTCAGCAATCCCACTAATAAAGATTTGAATAACAAACACTAAACAGTAGGAATAAAATGCCTTAAAAATGTAAAAGTAATCATTTGTATTAGTAACAGAAAGATCAACTGCATCCTGAATAGTAGGAATATGAATATGAATAAGCTGAAATATCGCTTAATAGCTGGAAGTGTTGTGAACAGTTTAAAGTTTGAATAAAGTCTGTAGCTGACAGTATTCTCAAGTAGTTGAATTTCAAAGGCGTTGACGTTTTGAAGGATTTGAACATCGTCTCCATTCACTTACATTGTAAAAAAATACAGAAAAAGCTTATTATTTCAAAAATGAGTAGTATTAAAACTTGAAGAAAAGGATACATCTCCTGAAGAAGCTGAACGTTTTGATAGTTGAACGGTTTATGTAGCACAAAGTATGCAGGAGTAGTTAACAACCAAAGGAAAGTAAAAGGAGGATCTCGAGTATAACACCAATCGAACTGTCATCTCCCTCTATGAGTACTAACTTGTAAACAGCTTTCTGTCTTTGTGTGTGTGTGTGTTTGTGTGCGTTGACATCGCCAACAGATCTTAAAAACAGTGATTGAACTAATTCTAGTCAATGGTACGAACAGGAGGCGAACTCGAGTCTACTGAACAAAAGTCTATTGTCTATCCCTCACACCCAACAGAACTCCTCACGTCAGCACTCGTCATAGTTACTTATGTAATTAGCATGTGGTGTGTTTCATTGAGCTTCATTATTTCAGAGTTTATCCGGGCTCTCTTTCTCTCTCTCTCTCTTTTACTGTAGCAAACGTTTTATATACACTCTGGTTGCAACTGGAATGGACTGCCTAGAGCGGGGGTGTCCAAACAAATATGGCCCAAACATGAAACTTACTGTATTGCACTTCTTAGTTTTAACACTAGGTGGAGTTTCTGTCTTGAACAAGGCAGCGTCTC
>NW_019450275.1:0-887 GCF_002814215.2 Seriola lalandi dorsalis | reverse complement strand
TTTTTTTTTTTTCCTCACTCCTCATGGGACGTGCATCACCGTGTCTTATCTTTATAGAGCATATCATTATACGATAAGAAGCTCTTTTGATGTGATGTGTTTGGAACTATCTGAGCTTCATCTATCGCAGCACGGCAAACAACCAGAGAAGCTCTAATTTGATCAGTGAGAGGATATAAATACAGAAAATCCTTTAATCTTCAGCAAATGAAAACATTTAGCTCCACTTTGAAATCATTATGAAGGGGTAATCAGTGCGAAATCCTCGAAAAAAAAAAAATTCAAGTTGCAAGAGGATGCTTCCCTCAGCAGATGAATGAGAAAACGGATTTACAGAGCGTGCTATATTCTTTTTATCCGACCTTATATGAAAGTTTGCGATACCATCTAAAAGATAAAGGGGCCCACTACTTGTAGTTCAGCCATGCAGGAAAAATGGGAACGGAAGAGAGATACAGAGGGAGATTAGAGGAGAGATATAAAGAGAGAGAAAGGGAGATTGGGCAGCGCAGATAGAGGTGAAAAGATAAGAACTTAAGTTTCCGAGACAAAGAGGGGAGGTGCCTGCTTTTTGAAAGCAAAAGAAAAGGTAAAAGAAAGAAAGAAAAAAAAAGAGGAGAGGAAGAATAAAGAGATACAAGGGGTGATATGAGAAGGGACGAGCAGGCTGAGCAGGTTTGAGAGAAATTGTTAAATACACAGGGACGGCGGTCCGGTCGCTCTCCGGATGCATCTGTCAGTGATTGAGGGCCTTAGAAAGGGAAGGACAGAGAGACGGGCGGGACGGGACAAGACGGAGAGAAAGCAGGCACAGGGAGCGAAAGAAGGAAAGATGAAGGAGGGAAAGAGGGAGTAGGGAGATTTGAGAAAAAAAAAACAGATGAAGG
>NW_019450274.1:0-789 GCF_002814215.2 Seriola lalandi dorsalis | reverse complement strand
TTAACATTAACATTAACATTAACATTAACATTAACATTTTATATCTGGATTCTTAGGCCTCAAATACCACTACCACTACTACCACTTGGACTGTCGACTGTTTCATCATTCAACATGTTACATCCGCACGGAGCCTCACGTACACCTTCTGAAGATGAAATTTAGGTTACTCGGACTCTAGCGGATCCTTGTGGATTCAGAAAGTATAATCATTTATCATGATCATTTACACAATCCTCTCTGGTCAACCTAATCTCTCAAGGCAGGTGATGATTTGTAAAAAAAAAAATTAATAATTTCTTGTTTTTTTGGTGAAAAGGAGCACAGAAATCAATCAATGCACCCATGACAGTAAACAAAACTGAAACCATTATGAATCATAAATATTGTAACCCATATGTTCACCCCAAACGTTTCACTGTAAAAATTTTTACAGAAAATATCTAAGTTTTCTAACAGTAATTTTCACTTTTTTTAAATTGTGTACAAAAGTCCAATAATAATTAATTACATTTATTTCCCATTTTTGTAAAGAAAAATGTAATGAGTATTATTTATGCAGTATTTTTTTGGCTTTCTTAAATTACATACAAATCTATGTAAAATGACATTTTATCTGTAATTCAAAATGTAGCTTGTTATAATAAAGGTTAATGTCCATACGAACAATTTAAAGATTTTCTCTGTAATTTCAGGGTAAATCTTATTAGTTTTACATTTATGTGACTTCTACATTCAAACTTTGTAATTCTGGATGAAATGTAGCAAACTTTTTTTCATCACATCAAA
>NW_019450273.1:0-816 GCF_002814215.2 Seriola lalandi dorsalis | reverse complement strand
CTAATAATCAATGAATAAATTCAGCTCTAGATTACTGTTTGGTTCCTGGGTGTTTCAGAAAACCGTCTTGTGTGATCAGTGGAGGCTCAACAACAGGTTTTGGCCCCAGGGCCCCTCAGGAGGTTTATCCAGCCCTGGTGACCACAGCGTGTGGAGGTTTAGGCCTGTCACACAGGAAATATTAAAAGGCTTTTTCAATACAATTATTAGCAACCATTTAGTTTCAGTTTTATTTTGAGGGGGAAATCTGATGAAAAGCTTAATATACAGAACACATTTACTTTTCATATTCAGCTTTTATTTTTAAGGCACGTTGTTCTCATTTCCGGTCTTGTTGTGTTTCACCTGACGGTTTTTTGCAGTGTGTTCCAAGCACTCCTGCTCCCTTCCCCCCAACCATACCTGACAGCTGTTACACTCATCATCAGGCGGAAAGGGGTTTTAAGGTCTGGAAAGGTCCCGAGGGTCCTCCAGGTGGTGTCAGGGCTCCTGCACGGACTCCACAAATCTCGAGAGATTCTAAAGGGTCTTCAAAATATTTCAAAGGAGATTTCCTTGAAAAGGTTTCAGTTGTGCTTCAGTGAGCTCTGTAGATTTTAGACTGAGTTCTAAGAGTGACAGGGTTCCTCGTGGAACCTCCACGTATCCTCAAAGACGTTCACAAGGGGTTCTTGGTGCGATCCAGGCTTCCAAGGCTCCTTAAGAGGTTTAACAGCGTCTTCAGAAGGTTTCAAGGCTCCTACAGAGAATCTTCAGAGTTTTCAGGTTAGGTCCCGATGAAGGGTCTTGAGTTTTTTATTAGAGACTTTCAGGTTC
>NW_019450272.1:0-1150 GCF_002814215.2 Seriola lalandi dorsalis | reverse complement strand
AAAGCTGTATGAAATTATTAAGAAGATCCCGTAGGAAGCAACAAAATTCTGTTGTGTTATAAAAACGTATTAATGTTTTCTACAAACTAATTTCTGTCATGTAGCCCATTAAACTCTGTGTCAGAGTGTGATTGGTTGAGCCTCACCTGAGACAGCGCAGCAGACAACAATGAACACAACAGCCGTCTTCATGGTGACAGGTGCTGACTGACGGAACCTCTTCCTGCTGCACTTCTCTTGACACTCGCTCAATGTGGAACAACACCTCTGCGTCTCTGCTAAATAAACAGCCGCGTCAAGTTCACACAGGCGCATAGAACAGAACCGGAAGTCATTGATCTAAAAATAAAAGCATGTGAATGGAAGGATACATTTCTATCAGTTTTTGGACTACGGATTTAAGACCTTTAAAAAATTATTCTGTGTGCTCAGAAATTCTATGCTATATGGCAACCTTTTTTTTTTTTTTTAAACTAATTTCGGAAAAATGGACGCAACTAATAGGTACTGATAGGTACATTTCTTTATAACTGATCCCGTATTATATATTGTTATTTAACTATCTATTTGTAATTCTTTAATTTATTTTTATTTATCTGTTTTTTCTATTTATTATGTTGTTTAATTTAATTCTATTCCTTTTGCTTATGTTTTTTTTTGTGTCTTACTTATATTTTTTGTCACATTGAATTTGTCTGTTTGTATATGTAATCAGTAATCTGATTACAAACATGATACAGTAACACTATAATAGGGATGTTAAAACAGATCAAAGGGGGAGGGGACACATTGTCTTTCTTCAACTGTATCAGTGATTTATTACATCCTCTATGACTTTAAACAAAACCAATAAAAAGACCTTGAATAAAAAATAAATAAATAAAAGCATGTATAATGATCAAAGAAATCTGCAACAAATATAAGGTACTGTTGATAGTGCAAAGGGAAAATATCTGAATATCTTTTTAAATAGCCTACAATATTAGATAAAACGTTACTTCTATAGTGTTCTATAGTATTATCTATATTTGTTTGATATATGAATGAATCATATTCAATGTTTTATTTTGAAAAATCATTATGATCATTAGGGATTTTCTTTTATATTTGGGACATGAAATATTTTCATGTACAAATTAATGAGTTTTCT
>NW_019450271.1:0-1016 GCF_002814215.2 Seriola lalandi dorsalis | reverse complement strand
ACACACACACACACACACACACAGGTTCATTCACTCCACTGCAAGTTTTAAAAGACATTTTTAGGATTGTGTAGACATTCTGTCCATCATGATGTGTTTTAAACACACACACCTTGCCATCTTCTCCGATGCTAAAGACGGTGTTTTCATCGTAGCTGAACTCCACACTGTAGACTTCTCCGTCGTGAGCTCTCCAGCTCATAGCGCTCTCGTAGCGCTGCATATCTACATCAGCGACAGGCAGAGGATTCACAGTGTTAATGTTTACGTTTTAAAGAAATTGCCACAAAACCACTAACAAGCAAAACAATGTTTACACACATACGATACGTGTACATAACTACACATCACTGTACAAGTCAACTGGGTCACTAAAATCTCAGGCCAGATTTAATAGTCTCTGCTGAGCAGAATCAATCTGTGTGGAATTTTAGGCTGTAAATCACAAATATAGATATTTTAATGTCACTTTGAGCTCTGGTATCTGTTTGTGATTGTCTGTTGTTATTATTGATGATGTTTTACAGTTTACAGATGAAATGAATCATCAGATGAAGACTGACCAAACAGTCTGATGACTCCGTCAGCAGCTCCGGTCACCAGCAGGTTTCCATTGTGGTTGAAGGCCGTGCAGTTAATGGCTACTGGTTCAGGTTCTAAAGAGAATTGGAGCTGAGAGACAGAGGGAACAGTGATTATAATGCAGCCATAGAAAATACAGTGGGGTCCATTAAAAATATTTTCACCTGGAAATAATCAGAAAGTTTGAGGATTCAGAAACATTTAAAACACAAAAAGTTATGTAAAATAAAGAAGAAATATTTAAGACTCTGCTCTATTTCTATGTCAGTGATCAAATTTAAGCAACTGAACTTCTGTGTACCAGAGGTCAGATTTCCTCAAGTTATATCCCTTCCACTGATGCTTGTGTTCAGATGACACTGGATCTGATCTACTCATCAGAGGCTGGTTGAAGTAACTCAACTTGCAGCCAAAGTTCACCTGATATAAATAAG
>NW_019450270.1:0-867 GCF_002814215.2 Seriola lalandi dorsalis | reverse complement strand
GTGTGTGTGTGTGTGTGTGTGTGTGTGTGTGTGTGTGTGTGTGTGTGACACGATTGGAACTACATTAGAAATAGAACATTAAGATGACATTAAAATCTAAGAATAAAAATATTAAGTAAGTGACCTCAAATTTAAAAGAATTGATAAACCAGATTAAACAGATGTTAGTGATTTATTGTTGAGCTGCAGCAAACTGATGTGATTTAAATGAGCTGACGGTCTCAGCTGATCTCAGGTGTCCAGGAAGCTGGTTCCACAGGCGAGGAGCAGAGACCAGATCTGAGCGGTCACAGCAGGCGTCACCTGTGTCAGGTAAATCCTGGACACCTGAAATTATTCATATCTAAATGAATTCATGCAAATTAAAAACAATAAACTCATCTAGTAAAAGGGATTTAATCCAGCCTCCCACGTAATCATTGAGACTGAGATGAAGATCCGTTATGACGTCACTTCCTGATGATGACATCAATGTCATGGTTGTGTTTTTTTCTTCAGGTAATTTATTGTCATTCATCTTATTATTGATCATACTCACTACATCTGTTTCCACCTGTTTATTTACATTTTCAATCCGCATAAAAAATAGAAAAAGATCTAAAAATGCAGAGTCTGTTCAGTGTCACAGCAGCTGTGGGTGAAAGAAGCACATCTCATGAATAAACTGATAAACATGAAGAGGGAAACGGCTGTGTGTAGTGATGACGAGGAGGCTGAATCTTCCTCACATTACAACAGTCGACAAACACGAACATCAGATCTCCATCATGTTCTCCTCATGGTTTTAATGAGTTCTTCTTCTGTGGTTTAATGAGAATCAGCTCCAGCAGCTGTTTATCTCCATCAGTCGACTGTTCACACAGAGCC